>NC_052475.1:5632175-5666946 GCF_009730915.1 Dioscorea cayenensis subsp. rotundata
CGACGTTCGAATACATCTCACCCCAACGATCACCTCGAGCAGATAATTCGACCAATGTGCCATATCCGATTTATTAATCAACCGGTGATGAGCTTGGGTGATATGGCTGCAGTTCATTCACGGTATCGTCGAAATCTTTAGCAGTGGATGCCCACGCAATGCGGAAGCTTATATAGACCAGCACTCCTCACTCAATGCCTTCCCAAGTCTGACATTGGCTTTCATAAAATTGGCCTCCAAATGTCGAAGGCGATGCGCATGTGGCGAAGAAGGGAAGACTCTCGCAATTGCGCTCACAAGGCCCTTGGACTCGTCCGACACGAAGGTAATTATCTCATGATAATCTCCACCCTCGTATAAGGCATCGCCCAACTTAGATATGAACCAAGTCCAATTGGCATCGGTCTCGTTGTCGACTATACCGAAGGCGGCGTGGAAAAAAACCATTGTTACCATCTTTCCTGTGGCACCCTGATGAGTGTACCCGATATTTTTCCAAGGAGGTGGGTACCATCGAGAAAGCAGTGCACTGCAAGCCCTCTTGAATCCCACAATACCGCATCGAAAGAAAAGAATGCACGTTTAAAAGCGATCACCGTCTCTCTCCACGATCGCTAGCTGCCAGGGTTGTCTCGACCACCTTATCCACATACCAAAGCAAAGCAGTCATAGGCGGAGATGTCACTGCCCAGTCGAGGACCACCGGGCATGCTCTTTTTCCCAACCAAGCACTGCTTGTATGGTATGTGGACACCATGTTCCCGCAACATGTCCTTACGAATGTCGATGGCCTTGTACGAGGGGACGGTCCTTGAGCTTCGAATCACTCGTGCGCTAACCCATTTTTTTGGGGCGCTTTTCGGATGTGACGCCGAACCTATGCCACCACCGCAAGTGTGTGGCGGGTTGATTGTCTTGATTCGAAAGTATTTTTTTGTTATACTCTTTTGATGCATGAAGGCGCCAGCGACAACCATCGGCCGCATTCCACGATCACCCGATGTTTTTCGTTCTTTATGAATTTGAAGTCAAAATTCCTTTTTGATTGCATGATTTTGAAAGTACATCCCTGAAATGTTCGACACCGTCAAAAGCGTTGACCAATATCCAGCGACAACACTTGAGAATGATCGGCGAGGAAGGAAGACATCCCACGCGTCGAGGGGTCACCATGGGGATGAATGGGAGCACTCGCGAGAATCGAATTCCCGCCAACACTTGAGTCGAAATGAAAAGATCAATATGTTAAGCGGAGAATATAATGTTTAGCGATAATGACAATAGTTAAAGCGTTAAATTAAATACTTAAACAATTAACTAATAACGTAAAGGACTAGTACTGATATGTTAACCCGATGAGCGGACATATTTAAACAATAATGACCCCGGACAAGCTGAAATAATTAAAAAGAAAAGGAACTTACAACGAGTAAACCTCGTTTTCATTAGGATTCGGCAATGGCACATTTTTACGTCTCGACGACAAGATCAACTTCTGACACATTTGAAGATGGAGTGGGACGTGACACATCCGATGGAAGTCAACATCGTTTTCTATTGGGCAAACCGTTTTATATCCATCCGGTGTGATGAACTTAACCACGACAAGAGAAACTTGAGGACCCCATCGCTCACATATCTCAGCTAACACCAATTCCCAAAAGTCGAGCCGTGAACATTAGCACTCTTCCCTCCCGTTGAATCTAGCAATACCACAAAAAAACTCTCCATAATATATCGATTGAAAACCAAATCGTACAAACCAAATGAAATGAAGAACAAAAGCGAAGGCGACGAAGAAGAAGTAGAAGATGTAAAGAACAAAGCAGCGGTCGAGCGCAAACAAAAAAAGTGCTGCAGTTGTATGCATAGAGGTTAGATTAGGCGTGATGTGATTGGGCGGTATTTTTCCCTCCATCCCAAGGGCAAAAAGGGAAATATATGTCATTGTCGCGAGGAAGACATGTTGTCATCGTTCGAATGAAAGTTCTCAACTCAACATGAGTCTACGTGTAAAGCGTCAAGCTTTTTATGTTTAAGCAGGATACATATAGTGTTTAAAAATAACGGTTAGCTGTTTAACTAAAAGTCTATATCATGTAAATAATATGTTATTGTTTAAATTGAATGCTTTTCATCGACATCGCGTTGCTAGATGGGTACCTCTGAGTCCTTTGTTTAAACATATTTACGTATTTTTCTTAAACACCGTTGTCATTGTTTAAAGAGTAACTTGAGTATTGTTTAACTTTTTCTATTGTTTACAATGAGCGTTTTTTTGTTTCCCACATTGTTTTTTTACTAGGTCTCTGTTTAAATTTCGAAGTTCACGATCAAATACGATTGTTTCGTTTTATTTATAAAAGATTTACAACATTTACAACATTTACAAAGATTTACAACATTTACAACATTTACAACGTCCGCTCGGACTTTGGACACTCACGACTCGACCCTCGTATAGCTGAAACAAGTGTACGTACATTCGAGATGCTCCGACGGTTTGCATAACAAGCGCATCAACTTGAACACGCAAAAGCGTACAACATTAAAAAAAGGTTAAACAACACACATTCATGAAAAGCGACTATTAATCAATGTGTCATGGTAGGACTTAAGCGGCGATCCCGATAGTTAAACACGAGCGTAGCTGAGTTGTACAGCGGCGTCATTTTCTTAAGCGTTAACGAGAAAGTCTCAAGTGGTAAATGTCAACCCGTCTTAAAGGATGTTTCATGATCTCCCTCCTCTAGAGAATCCTCCGCAATCACGCAATACGTGAAAACTTTCTTTTTCATACCCAAGTCGAAATGCTCTCTTAATTGCTTTCCCGTCGTCCACATTTGGAGAATCCTGCGCATTCGAGGCGATTATGAGAGGACTTCGACAGGCGAAAAAAAGATAGTTTAACTGAGTTCGATGATTACGGCTAGTGATTCTCAAGATAAGGAAGAAGGCTCACGAAACATCCTTTCGAGATAGAGTGGTTGTCCATGGGAAGAGGAGGAAGAGGAGGAGGAGGAGGAGGAGGATGATGAGGACGGCGAGGGTGGTTGTCCATGGGGAGGGTTCTTCACAGTTGTTATGGTGTGAAGTCCATGAGCGGTGACTCTTACGTATCCGAGAAAAAAAGTTAAGCGCACGATGGCCGACATTGGTCGATGAGAGCGAGCGGGTGTTCGGAAATTTATGTTACCGTGCATAAGAATTAATGCAGTCATTAATTCTTACGCGCGAGATACTCATACCTCTGCCACGCCACGTGCCACATGCCAACAATTCGGATCAAGCGAAAAAAAGATCACCGTTTCTGCGAGACTTTGAGAATTTACGTTTATGAATAGTTATACATGTAAAGATAATGTTAAGCGGAGATGGGAAGTATTAAGCGGATATGACAATTATTAAACATATTAGTAAAAATATTTAAGCGGATAATAGCAAATAGTTAAACATTATTTAAAAATATACAAATAGATAACCATAAGCGAGAAGAACTTTTACAACGAAATGAACTCAGTCGTAATTCTTTGTTCTTCTCGTCGTAATACAACTTTACAACCATAAGCGAGAAGGCGACAATGGCACATGCTCGCCTCGACAATAAAAATCGACTACGACTCATTTGAAGATGAAGTGCACTTGACCAATCCGATGGAAATCAATTTCATTTTTACGTTAGAAACCGATTTATATATTTCGGGTATGATAATGAGGAGAATAACAAGATGTAATGTAACTCCTTGGCATTGTCTATCGAAAACCAAGCGAAAAGCCCTTCAAAAGGTTGAACATGATGTGATTTGGCGCTTTCCTTTCCCACCATTTTTCGGGGCCAAAAAAATGGGATTTCACAACATGGACCCATTTGAAGTGAGCGGTGAGGGGGTAAAAGGGAAGTTAAACACTAACGGAAGGGGTCGTCCGTGGTGTGTAAAAGTAGGAGGGGGTTTTTGGGAAGTTTTGAAAATTACGAGGGGTGAACAGTAATTTTCCCTAATTATTTTATACCCTTGGGAACTTTAAAATTATCATTAAGTGAATAAACGAATTTCAATCAAAAGAAATTGCTTAAAAAAAACAAAGAATTAAATGCATGTTGTAATTTAATTAGTGTTAATAAGAAAGTTTTTTTGCCATAAATTTTGTTAAGGGTAGATCGGCTTCCCATTACATATTTAATAATATTTTACAATGGAAACCAATAGTCTTTCGAAAAGTGGAAATCTTTCCTATTTCTTTTTAAAACTATTTGAAATTGAATTAATTATGTAAAATTAAAAAAAAATACAAGAGCAATAGATTCTATTTAAAAAAAAAAAAACAATGAAAGAGTATTTCATAAAAAACCACATGTTGTAAATTAATTATTATTAGAAAATATTTAATAGCATTAATTTGATTATGGACAATAATTTAAATTTATTTAAAATTAAATATTTAATTAAGACATTCCAATTATATCTAATAATTTTTTGAAAGTGAAAATTATTACATTAAATTCGACTGTTTGAAAGAGCATATGTGAAAAAACAATAACATTACACATTTATATGAGAAAACAATGAAATATGGGATTTTATCGCGGTATATATGCAAAACAACCTAAATAGTTAATCCAATACTCCCCATATATTCCCACTCCCCATCTCAGGAAACCTAGCATGATATACATTGTGGTGAGTAGTTTTAAAAAATAAATTAAAAAAAAGGTGAAATGGTATATGAATAGTTATAGTCTAATTAAATCATACATGTTAGGTTTATGGGAAGATGGATAGACTATTGTACAAAAAAAAAATGAATAGCCTAAAATAAAGGACATTAAATGATAGGGGTGTTCATATTGGACAAATTTTAATGAAGACGAATAATAAATTTTAAAGTTAATTTCTCTTTTAATACAACTCATACATTTCCTTCTCTATATAAATTTGTTTTTCACATAAAAATTTTATGCTTTCCTATATCTATAATATTACGCCCTCCATTTAGTTTATCATAGTTTTCTTACTTTTATAATTCAATTGTTCATTCATTTGGTGTTAATTTGTGTTCCTTTTGTTACAAATATCAAATATGTTTGATATGCTCTTATTTGGATAAATTTGTAGATAGGGGAAAACCAAGTGAGTGTTCTACCAAATGTTTTTTTTAATCTATTTTATCAAATTTAAAAGCATAATAACTGAGTTTTGTACTAATTTATATTATGATCAAGAATGTACACCAAGAAAATTTTAGAATTAATTGGTAAGACTTTGAGATTTTTTTTTAATTCGAATCCCTCACTAAATAATGGGTTTAGCTTTTGTTGGAATAGATTTTGATGTAACTGATTATAAAAGAAAAATGGAAACTATGCTTAGCATCACTTAGTTTATCCTTATATTTTTTTAATCATAATTAAATAAACTTACATTTCAATTTTTTGCATATTGTTCCTAATTGTCAGAAAGTGCGTAGAATGATGGGCTTCACATCCTTTATGAAGGACTCTGGCTTAGTTGAATAGGGTTACATGTGCTCACATCAACCTTAATTCTATGTTAACAAATTTAATGCAAATGTTATACAACTAGGATATCTACATATATGTTATATAATTCCAAATTGAATAGTACACAACACCATTTTAGATCTTCCCCAATGTTTATTCCATAGTTTCCCGTCGTTTTACAACGCTGCCATATGATCTGGTGGCATTTTTCTCAAACGCCGCGCATAGCGCCGGTGATGCCATCATTAGGAAAGGGGCAGTGTTTTTTGTTATCAAATGGTGCTAATATACTGCTATTTTATAATAAAAATGGCGGCAAAGAAACATCAATTTTAAAGGCTAAATATTGAAATTTTACGGGGGTTCATTTTAAAAACGTTGGTATTATGACGACATTTATTCGTGAAAATGCCGCTACTATTCTTGGCGTTTTTATTAAAAATGCCAAGAATCCCTTGTAGCCTAAATTTAGAAATTACCGACGTTTTGAAAATTAAACGCCGTGAAATTTAGAAACCAATTCATTATTAGTCACCGGCGTTTGTGTAAAAAACACCTAGAAACTAATATTACAAAATAATAGTATTATTTTACTGATTAATCCTGATAAATATACAAATACACTCATTTTAAATTTGTACAGATTGCTGTGAATTGAAATATCATACAAATTAACATTAGCAATATAAAACCATCACATGATGACACAACTAGTTATTAGTTACTTACAAATTAACATTGAAAGAAATACAACAAAAAAAGAGTTGCATATAATTAACCAAGCATATGCGTATCTCATACATCCATCAAAAATCAAAATGGTAGCCATCCAAATGACATCCATCCATCCAAAACAATGACAAATAGATACAATTTTAAAAAAAGTAGAATATAGAAACTCCTCCAAACTTCAGACTTTTGCTCCATAAGTTTTTTTATTGAGCTCCACGAAATTGATTCTGTGTATAAAATTAACTTGTGAGAAAATAAATGGTTAGAAGATGAATTAAATTTTATAATTTTTAACTACCTAGTCTTGTGAAGATGAACCACCTATGTTAGCTTCAGGGGTAGCCGCTCTTGGAGATTGATTATGTAATTAGGATTAAATGATTAGAAGCTACAAATATATGAATAAAAATATGAGATTGCCTCAAAGTTATTAATGACTTTTGCAAGACAATAATTATTTAGAAATGTAAATACTTGGGATTGTTATGTTAAGCCACCTATGTTACTAACTAGATAACTAAGTCCAGGAAATTGATTCTGCGCAAAACTAACTAAATTTCCATACTCTTAATGTTCTTTCTGAAGTTGTTCTTCTAATTGTTGGATTCTTTGCTCAATTTGTTGAAATTTTTTAGGTAGAGCGACAGCTGCGTTTGATTCAACGGTATACTTGAAAACCCATTGATTCGCGGTCGAATATCCTGTAACAAGCTGTCCAACACCTGTTGATCAAAGATAGCGAGGAATTGGGGAAAGAGTAAAATCTTATTACTCAATAAAAATGATTATCACAAAACTGATTTTCTCTTGTCCGTAGGCTTACAATAAATAGGTGAATGAAAATAACACTGACAAAGGAGATAATTTGAAAATATACCAAAAATGATAAATTCTCAAATATCAGCAAGAAATAAAAGCCTTAACAAAATATAGACTATTGTCACAAACGGCTCACAAATCAGAAATTTCTAGCCTAAGATATAACGAAATCAATTATTACCAAAAACGGCAAAATTAGGGTTTTCGAGGCCTAAACAATAGAATTTGGTCAAATTTTGGTATGACAAACTAGCTTGTGGAACAAGCTGGTGATTTTTGTTTATTGGCCCATTTTTCATCAAGTTAGGCCCATAAAACCCAAAAACTCCACACCCAAAAAATGACCAAAATACCTCTGTTAGGTCGCATCCCGCCATTTCTGCATGAATGTGAAGGCCATCTACTTGATACGTCCCTCATCAGTGTTGCTAGTTGATGCAGTACAAAGACGGCTACTTGTAGAACCATAATAGGTTTTAGGTGTTGGGCCTAATCTAAGTCCTCAGACTCGCCCATACCTTTTTTTCCAATCCCTTAAGTTAGAATTTTAGCTTCAACCATTTGTGCATCCTCATCCACTTCTTGATATTTGGCTAACATTTAATTCGCCTTTTCCTACATTCATGCATAGATATCATAACAAAAATTACATCTTGAATGAAATAGCAATATGGGAAAAAATTATAAAAACAAGCTGTTACTATGATCTGTTTTGTTTGCACATTGCCATGAGATCCATCTTTTTTTGTGTGTGTTGCTCTAAAAAATTCAAATCGTCCCACTTTTCCTCCCTTGGCATGAATTTCAAAGTAATTAAATACAAACTTCTTTCAATCACAACATATCATTTTGAAATAATTTAACATGATCAAAAGAATAATAACAACAGTTTTGTGTAATAATAACAATGACAATAATAATTACACCAATGAAAGTTAGGAATGATTGCATTTACAAGTTACTTACCATCTCCTTTTCTTTTCTTGCAAAACTCTTTGATCCAGAAGTATGTGTATATTTTTGTTGGCTTCTACAGGAAACCCCAACTTTTTCGGATTCCTATAATAAGACATAGTAAATGATAAGTATAACATTAGCTCCAAATGAAATAAATAAAAAATTATTCTCACCTCGTCTTTCTTCGAATACCAAAAATCAACCAATTGTTCCCATTGCCACCGAATGGTTCCATAAGGTTGGGTGTTCTGGTTTGCTTGTTGTCCAATTTTTCTTTTAAAATATTTTTTCTTCAAGTCATGCTTATAATCCCTCCACTTTTTCCTCAAAGACTTGAGCACATAATCTCTTGGGATTTTGAGTGTGAATCATAACTATTTATAAACATTATAGAAATGTTACTTTAATAATATAACCCAAAGAATATTTTCATCATTATAATAAAAAACCGATCGGTTTGAAAAGGATAATAACAAACTTCAAGATTTACTCCTTTAATACTTTTGTCACTTTTTGGCAATTTTGATAATGCAAGCCAATCCGCTGACTAGATCGTGCAACCATACATAAAAAACCAACCAACAATTGAGCCTCAAGCCCTATTGGTTGCCCTAAATGATTACCACTGACCAAAACCTTCTTTTCAATAGGTAATGTCCACAACTCCTTCAAAATCATTGGGCCTCTCTTTGTTCGTCGTCCAGAGTTGTCAACTATGATAATTAACATGGTTATTTTGAAAAGATAATTGATTTGTTCAGCCTAGTTATGTAAAAATAATATTTGAAAATCAAGATTGCAATTTACCTGCATTTATGTTAGAGCTACATCAATTGCACCTTCTTCACTATGATTTGAATCAGTTGATGATGTTGAATTTTCTTCACTTTGATGATCATCCGGTAATGGTGTAGATCTATTTGAATTTCAAGGGTTATTCATAGTATGTCTCATACTAACATCATTTGTAGGTTCATTATTTGTTGTAGCATCACACCGGATTATTTTTATACGTTTCAAATTTGATTTTGCCATTTTTTTGGTATCTACATCAAAGCAAAACCCAAACTGTCAAAATATCTCATGACAGTTTAGGTTGTTACGCAGTGGAATTTTGGATATACAGCAAAAGATAATATTCATGTTTGTCTTCGTCGGTTTTATGCTGGGGTTACTATTTGTGGACGTAAGACTTGGCTTTATCATGATGGTTCTTTTGCTGTTGTTGCTGCAGAGAAGATTTAGATGGTGGCCTTTTAGAGTTTTGTTTTTCATGTACGCATATAAGACAGTAGTTTCCTTGGGTTCATCGGCAATTGTTCTGGTTAGACTTGACTTTTGTTAAAGTTTGATACAATCCAATGGCTCACTAACTTTTGTTTCTTCTGGTTCTAGACCTTGTACTGTACTATACAGTTTGTCCAAATGTTCAATGGATTCATTGTGGAAGGAACCGTCATTGCTCTAGTATTAGTACACTCCATATGATATATCCCAAAAAAGCCGTTAAATTATCTTAAATAATCAAGCACAAAATAAATTGACAGAGCTACATACAAAGTAAAGGTCAAAGCCAACATTTTTCGGATGCTTCACTGTGTCAAAATATCATCATGATATTTTTCTTTAATTTTTAATTAGAAAAAAGAACTTGCTTATCCATTGGAATTTCTTCGAGCCAATGTTAGCAAACCTAACAGATATAAGTGTGAAGAAACATGAAAAATATTAAAGGAAAGAGCTTAATTATTTTACAATCACACATCAATTATATCTAAATAAAAGAAAACAGACAAAGAAACAAGGACCACAAATTCATGAAAAGTACCGCACCTTAAATTAACAAGAAAAAAGCATGTCACATTAGTCCATGCAAGCAAATTGACCAAACCACCCTTAATTATTAACTTCCACCTTCCTCCCATCTAATGTTTTTAAAACCGAACCGGACCGGCCTGTCGGATCGGAAAATTGCACAATTTAGAGAATCAAGTGGGGCAAATTGTGAAATCATTATCAGAGAGACCTCAAGGAAGCTTGCCTAGTAATGCTGAAACTAATCCAAGACAACATGTGAAGACGATCACTTTGAGAAGTGGTCGTGAGATTAAGAACAGGCTTCTAAGCTAGAAGACTAATGTTGAAGTACCCAAGGTCATGGAGGTTGAGGAAAAAGCCAAACAAAAGGAGGTGGTACCCCTACCTTACAAGCCAAGAATCCCTTATCCCTCAATATTGAAGAACGACCAAAATGATGAGCAATACAAGAAGTTCTTGGGTCTATTCAAGCAGTTGTACATCAACATTCCTTTTGTGGAGGCGTTGTCTCAAATGCCACGCTATGCAAAGTTTCTCAAGGACCTCTTCACCAACAAGAGGAAGTTAGAGGAGAGTACATCTATGATTGATAAGTGCTTGTGTATTAAGAATGCGAAATATTCTTTCCTTGCGTTGAGTATTACTTTTATCAGGTTTCAGCGCTAATACATGTGTATTTGTGTTATTTTGGTGCATATAGGGTTGTGGAGCCAAATATGTAAGAAAGAAGCTAATGTAGATTGTAAATGCACTATTTGATGAAATCTTGGAAGGAACAAACGCGAAGACACAAGTTGGATTCAAAGATACGTGAATGTGTGCCAACCTTCGTGTATTCAAGCAATCACACGGTTTGGAGGGGCACAAAGGTAGTCACATTTGCATATTCCAACTCGTGCAATGATAGCAAGATCTTCATCAATGAGTCTATTTATTTGGAGGGGCATAAATGTGTGCCTGTTTATGTTACCTGACAACGCCCCCTACGTGTGATCTACAAGTGCATGGGTTTGTTAATGTAATAAATCCCAGGTGAGTGGGTATCATATCCACAGGGAGTAGGGAATAAAAATACCAAGATTTCTATCTAATTAAGCGAAGATGGAATAGTAAATTTTTTTTTAAATGTAATGAAAGCAAGAATAAAAGAAACAAGAAAGTGAGAAGCACAAATAGGTGAGAGGTAAGGCAATCGATAGAAGTCGAATACTCAGATATTGTTCCACCTAGGACAATTGCTTCAAGTGCAAAATCAACTATTATATCTCCTAATTGACGCCTAATGAGTTGTGAAAATCTTTAAACACATGGTCCCAAACCTAAGGTCAACTGTGACTAATTCTACACTATGTCCCGGTGAAGAAATCGATCAATCTCAACACCTCACACTGTATAGTGTTGCAAGACACTCTAAAAATACCAAATGATAAACCCTATTCCAATGTATAGATCTAATCCTTTGGTTCAGACGAAAGACCCTTAGTCACAATTAAGCCCTAGGTGCTAAAGTCACTTCAATACTTTACTCTGTTGCCTGTGCAACTATATGCCCCAGCGGAGGTCATCCCTTAGCCCATTCACTCTACTATAACTACAAAGGACTCTTGGAACGTGGAGGTAGGATAAATCACATCGGAGGGGAAAGGGATGCTCCGCTACCTATCGACTCACCCTCTCGACCCTCTCCAATCTTGCAATGTCCAACACTCATGGTGTGTCACTCACTCACAAAGGTTACCAATGTAGAGTCTCAACCCTAGTGTTACTCTAAGGGAGAAATCATGCAACAAGCATTCAAAATTGAAACTCAATTAAAGACATCAATTAAGGAAAACATAATAGAAGATTAATGAAACAAATACATCCTGGAGTTCACAAATCCAAGTTCCCACTAGGGGTTTAGCTCTCCATGGAGCTAGTTACAATCAACAACAAAATCGAATGTAAAAACAAGTAATCTATAGAAAACCCACCTCGGTATTCGTGTCGATGGTATTGTGGAGTAGCCTTATCTTCTCCAAAGGTCCCCTTGTCCGGCCTAGGGCACACCTCGCCAGATCGATGCCGGTGAAAGTTTCCCCAGTAACTTTCTTCTAAGCGGAGCACGGTGTCGAATCCGTAGAACCACTATAAAGACTTGCCAAAAGCCTCCCAAAACCCTATCCGATGCCTCCAAAAAGATGGAGAAAAGTTGGATAGAAGAGGGAAAAGGATCTCCAAAAATTGGGCTGAATCACGGCTTAAATAGGGCTGGAATCGGGCATCCACACGCCCTTGTGGATTCTCCACACGGGCCTGTAGAATTTCCACACGCGCGTGGGGAATTTCCACATGCCTATGTGGATTCTCTGAAAATCTGATTTTTGGCCGGCTGTGAACAGTAACTGCTACAATGTATTGCTGCAGTGATTTGCTACAGTACCTACTACAGTGCTCCACCAAAACACTCCCAATTCCACACTTTTCATCAAGGCAACATAAACGGGCACACATTTATGCCGTAGATCGCAACTCTTCTTCAATCAAAGTCCTCATTGGTGAAGATCTTGCTATCAATACACAAGTCGGGATATGCAAATGTGACTGCCTTCGTACCCCTCCAACTCATTGTAATGACTTGAATACATGGAGGTTGGCACACATTCACGTATCTTAGAGCCCCACTTGTTTCTTCACATTTGTTCCTTTCAAGATTCCACCAAATAGTGCATTCACGATCTACTTTTGGGTTCTTTTCTTAATACTTAGTTTCGCAACCATACATGCGCAAAAACACAGAAATACACATGTATTAGCGCTTAAACCTAATAAAAGTAATGGTCATCATAATTAAAAAATACTTTGCATTCTTAACACACAAGCACTTATCATTACCTCGATGAAAAATGTGGAATTGGGAGCATTTTTAGGGCGGCGGGAAGTCTGTAGCGGTATTGTAGAAAAATAATGTTGCAATTCACTGTAGCAGTTATTGTTCACAGCCCGAACAAAATCATGATTCCAAAGAATCCACACACCCATGTGGAATTTCCACAGGGGTGTGTGGAACATTCATAGGGTCGTGTGGATGCCCGATTACAGCCTATTTAAAGCCGTGATTCAGCCCGATTTAGGAGGTCTTTTTCCTATCTTTTCTCCAACTGTTGAGAGGTTTGCGGCTAGGTCTTAGAGAGTTATTGGAAAGGCTTTTATAGTGGTTCTATGGCTTCGACACCACGTTTCTCTTGGAAGATAGTTATTGGGGGAGCTTTCGTCGGCACCGATCAGGCGAGGTGTTCCCTAGGCTTGACAAAGGGACCTTTGAAGAAGATGAGGCTACTCCACAAGACCATCGACATGTATACCGAGGGGTTTTTACTATGGATTGCTTGTTTTTACTTTCAATTCTATCATTGATTGTATCTTGTTCCATGGAGAGCTAAACCCCTATTGGATTTGTGAACCCTAGGATGTATTGTTTTCATTGACCTTTTATTATGCTTTCCTTAATTGATGTCTTTAATTGAGTTCCAATCTTGAATGCTTGTTGAATGATTTCTCCCTTAGAGTGACACTAGGGTTAAGAGTCTATCTTGGTAGCATTCGTGGATGAGTGACACACCATGAGGGCTAGACGAAGCTAGATTGGAGAGGGTCGAGAGGGTGAGTCGAGAGGTAGCGGAGCGTCCCCTTTCTCTTCCGATGTGATTTATCTTATCTCCATTTCCTAGAGTTCTTTGCGGTCACAATAGAGTGAAATACTAAAGAATGAACTCTGTTGGGACTTAGTTGCGCAAGCGATAGAGTGAAGCGTTGAGGTGAACTTTAGTATTTGGGGCTTAATTGTGACTAGGGGCCTTTCACCTGGACCAAAGGGTTAGGTCTATATATAGGAATAGGGTTTATCACTTGGAATCCCTAGTGCTTCTTGCGACTTTGCACAGTGTGAGGTGTAGAGACTGATCAATTTCTCCGTTAGAGCATAGTAGTCACGATTGACCTTAGTTTTAGGACCGTGTATCTTAGGATGCCCATGACTCATTGAGCATTAGTTAGGAAGCATAATAGTTGGTTTTGCACTTGAAGCGATACTCCTAGATGGAACAATATCTGAGTACCACACTTCTTATCGATTGCCTTTTCCTCACATTTATTTGTGCCTTTCTTTTATTTTGTCTACATTACATCTTATCAACACAATCATTGTTTCATCTTCACTCGGTTAAGTAGCAATCTTGGTGTTTCTATTCCTTATTCCCTGTGGATACGATACCCCACTCACCTGGGATTTTTTACTTTGACAAACCCGTCCACTTATGGGTCTCACGCAAGGGGTGTGTCAGTGATCTTAGATGCTTCATATTCAGTGGTGATGCAAAAGAATATGCCGAACAAGAAGAAGGACCCCGTAAGCTTTATCAATCCGTGCAACATTGGTAATTTGGGCGAAGAAAAGGCATTGGAAGATTTTGGGGCTAGCATCAACATCATTCCTTACACATTCTTCCAAAAGCTAGGCCTAGGAGCAATTAATGGTGACATCCGACGAAGCGAAGATTATTTCGAATCAACATGCAAAATAAACTACCACCCCAAAGATTTGCCCACGATGCTTAACGATTAAAAAAATCAGCGAGACGGACATAAAGAATGAACAACTTGCACCGGACCGATTGGGCGGCTTTTTAACCTTGCAAATATAAAAATTGGAAAAATACAAAAACCCATGTGGTTTCTAGTTTTGCAAAAATAAAGGAATGAGGAATATTTTTCGATTCTATGATATGTGGTTTCCTAGATTTGCAAAAAGGGAAAAAAACCGTTATCAAGCAATTAACTGTGTTAACTCACAAGGGCAAAATCGTCATTTTATTTAAAAAAATCAACTTATATGACATATATATTTTTTTAAAAATTTATTTCTTTTTCCGAAAATTTCACTAAACAAGAAAAACTTAAATTCCAAAAATCAAACAAAATCATGTTGAAAAATCTTGTTTTTTAAGCCACATAGTGATTTTTTACATAAATAGACAATTTTGCCCCTGCCAAAACTGGAAAAGTTAACGCCGTTAACGGTTTTTCCCTTTTTTGCAAATCTGGGAAACCACATATCATAGAATCGAAAAAAAAATTCCTCATTCCTTATTTTGCAAAACTCGGAAACCACATAGGTTTTTTTTTGTACTTTTCCCTAAAAAATTTATCCTTTCAAAAAAGAAACCCAAAAACCAAATGGTTCATAGCATTAACTCCAATGCAAGTTTAAATCCCATTGATAATATATTCTAACTTGCAACCCGAATCCCAAGTCTCCAAGTGAGCACGAACTAGATATTCAATTCCCAGCTTGTATACATGCCTATTAACATATTCAATTCCTGGCCTGTGTACATACCTAATAACGTCTGCTGATAACACTTGTTGCATTTGTAAAAAAAAAAACCAAAGAAAGAGAAAAAGAACAAGTAAAAACCCATAGGAAAGATTGGAATTACTCAACACCTACAACAAAGGGAAAGTAAAGATTGAAATTACTCAAACAAGGACGTGACACAAAAAAGGTAGTGAATCATTGTCCACAAATTTATAAAAAAATAATAATGGGTTGTGAATGCTCGCTTAGAAGAGGCAATCAGTATTGTAGGCGTATATGAAAGCTTGGACTATTCTTGCTCGGGAATCACATAAACATACCTCACAACACGAACTCTCTAAGCCTCCCAATTGATCCGCACAACAATGCGATTACCCCAAAGAAAAAGAAAATAAAAGTAAAATTAAAGGAAATTAATAGCGCACAAGGATACCTAAGCAAGACTAAGAAATTAAATCCATGTCACTAAGTTTGAACATCATGCTTACAATTGTCTTAATATAGACTAGATACAAGAAGAATAAAACAACACTCATCGAGTGCATCGACGTGAAAAACACAAGTACGGGCACATCATTCCAAAGTCTTGAAAGCAGCTGAGCAGGCCAGCTGCTTCCCTTATTCGTGAGAACTCGATGCAAAAAGGCTCGGACTTCAATGAAAAGATCTTGCACCGCCACAATCATCCATAGAAACATAAGTAAGCATAGTAACTCCAAACATGTGTTATAATTCATTAGATTGTGGTTTCATGGATTTGCTCGAATCTTCGCTAGTGTTCTGCCGAGTTCTAACTCATTCAAGAAATCATTCAGATTGTTCTTGAACCCCGAGAAGAATCATCCTCAAATTTCGTATGGAATAGGTTGAATTTGTGTAGTTTAAAAGTTCACAGATGAACAAGAAAGATGTTGGTATTTTTAACTGTTAAACGAATGTGTCCGATAACTTATCTTCAGTTTTTCTTACATAACCCTATTCAAAAAAAAGAATTGCCTGCATAGCCCTAGAAAATTAGGCAATCGCTAATATGCCTTTATATGTCTCATATTAGCTTTTATGCCCTAAAAACACTTTTATTTAACTATATACAACCGGTCACAACTAAAAATTTTGTAAAGAGACATTTATCCTTGGCCTTGATCTTCTCTTTTCACGCTTCCAGTGTGAGGGAAGCAAGTAAGAGAGGTAGCTTGGCCTTTTATAAAATTTTTTTCAACTCCGTCTGATCTAAAGTGTACAAAAGCAAACAAGAATGAATTGAGTGTAAGATAAATAAACATGGTTATCACAATGGTATATTCGCAATGCCCATTTAAGGGGGGGAACCTTCATAACACACTTAATGTCACGCCCAGAACCTGGTGCGCTGACAAACGGCCGCAGACCCACAAGGCGGGGCCCAGTGAACCTGCAAGGCCTCAAAACCTAAAGACAAACTTGGAGTAGAAAATAACTGACAAAATACTAAATAAGAGTACAACTGAAGGTTTACAACCAAACCCAAATACAAGGCGAAAGAAATACAGTACGACCTACAAGGAGGTCCTTACACAATAATACAACGAATGCAAATACATAAGCCACAGAACATAATTCCAAAGAAGGCATCTATCGGAAGTCTTCTAAGATCCCCTGGGTCTACTACTCTTGATCTGAAAAGGATTTAAAGTAAATCCATGAGCTCACTAGCCCGATGAAGTAATCCAAAAACAAACTGGAAGCAAAAAGTTCGAGTCCGAAAAATTTCACACACAAAAAAATAATGCAATAGCACAAAAATAGTGTAAACAAAAATCAAAGGTAAAAACAATAAATACAATATCCAAAGTATGACTCCACATTCACTGAAAGTGCCAAAGGTCATTTGTTTACCCTCGGTGATAGACCCGAGCCGAAATAACTGAAATCATTTATTTACCCTCGTGACCCGAGACTAAATAACAGTGGTCGTTGATTATTTCACCGAACGGACACGGTGCGAAACTGTAGTCTCATTTTCCAAAATTACTTGTCGACAAGGTCAGGGTTTAACCCCCCACTCGATGTGGTTGCATATTGTTCATTTGGAGACCAAAAAAATTCGGATACATTTCCAAGCCAAGAATACGAGAATATACACAAGTATTTTTCCAAAAAAATTCATCTAATAAAAATAAAGTAGATAAATAAATAATGTAAAAAGAAAAATACTCACTTTTTCCAAGCCTAAGCATGGTTCTCATTTTGGAGAAATAATAACAACATTTCACAAATATTTTTCCCAAAATTTAAGAAAAATAAAAAGATTTACCAACAAAAATAAAAATACCACAAGTATAAATAATGATGAAACAAATAAATAATTATCCAACCAAACTCAAGGATGAAATGCATGATTATTAATACAATAAAAATACTAAAAATTTGTAAAAAAATTCAAGGTCTAATGTATCTCATCAATTGAAGAAAAAAATGATCCACCTAATTCCAAGATAACTAGAAAAAAATAATTTCAAGGGAAATATTGACTAAAAACAAGGATGCCAAAAATTTTAGGAAGAAGATAGGCAAGGACATAAAGGTAAGTGGATATTTAAGGGATAAATGTATAACCAAATAATAGATAGGTAATCCAAATTGATGTTAGGTGGACCAAGGATTCAAACACTTAATAAATCTTAAGTTTTTGTTATTGGGAATAAACAAGGTTACAAAAAGGATAATTACTTTGCCAAATATTTGGAAGTAACAAGGAAATAACATGTATAAGTTATGGCAAATAAAAGCACTATGGTTCCAACTAAGTATAGAAACTTCTCTTCCTCTAAAAAAACACAAGACATAAATAGATGGCATTCTCACAATAATTTTTTTAAAGAATAAATGCAAATAAAATTTCAGAAATTTTACATGAAAATAAATCAAAACCACAAAATTTAAATACAAGAGTTTAAGGGATTACTTACTTGGTGATCTCCTAAATTCAAAAGAAATCCAAGATTATAGCTCAAGGTGATCCTATAATCCAAGGAAAACCAACCAAAATACATGAATACATATACACATGGAAACATACACAATATCATGGTTTTTAAATAGCATGCTAGTTCTACCCTCAAATAAGGTCCAAAAAAAAAATCTCCACCATGCATGGGTGAGCAAGAACTAAGCAACTTAACATTCATTAAACTAATGCCAAGGCCAAACCTTTCTCCAAACAAGGATGGTTAAGCACAAGCCTTTGAGCTAACACTAAGCTCCAAGGGTTTCAACAACAATTTTGAGCTATGAACTAAGAGAACAACAAGCATAAACAACTCCGAATTTAGTCATCAACAAGCCAAGGTTTCTAAATAAAAAAAGAGCTAACATGATAATCAACAAAAAACATGGCAAGCTAATCAAAAAGATAGATAAAAAGTCATGGCTTTAGTTACCAAAAAAACAACACTACCAAAAAGAGTTTAACCAAGAAGGGCTAGGGGCTTACTATGATGGCCGGAAAAGAGAGTGTTGAGAAGATAGCCAAGCTTCAAAAACCTTCCGTCTAGCAACCTCTCTTACAAGACAAAGGAATGAAGAAGAAGCACAAGAGGAGAAGAAAAAAACAATGAAGTTAAAAGGTTCAAATATCAAAGGCATAGATGTGATGGAAACCATGAATTCCTCCGAATTCATCATGACCACCTTAGTGGAGAGCAACCTGACAAAGGGAAATAAGGTGAAAACAAAAAAACTTTGATTAATCTAATCAAGCTTTGGGGCGGGGTCCACACTTAAGCAGCCTAATCATGAACTAGAAATCCCTAACTTCAGAAACATGATGCAACTTGTTATGTAGTAAGATTTTTTTCCCGAAAGCGTGAACATTATCCTTCTAGACCATGTTTTATCTGCCATGTCAAAGTCCATTACTAGATGTAACATGCATGAAGAACTTGAACTATAAGAATGCCAATCCGAGTTTACAAAACCCTCGAAGCATAAGAAATAATCAAGCAAGTATGCATACTGACCATTGATGATCTTATTCCGGATAAGACTCTGTAAAAAGAAGCATACCAATCGCACCACACTGCTCGCATATACTTATCCTCGGAAAGTAAGTAAAAATTAATGAAAAAAAGAAAGCATTACAATTGTGTTTTTGCTTGCTACCTTATATTAAAAAAGAATCTAATACATTAGCCGAAGCTAGGATGATTCTATACTAATAAATAATTTGCTTTTGATTTGAATACAAAACCATGAAATTTTAAAATACATCTATGTGAATGTTGTCTGCTCCCAAAGCGCACACACCTCTAATACCAAAATGATTATAATGACAACTTAGACTCATAAATTATTATTAAGATATATCACTAGTCTGGATAGTGATTGATAAAAAGTAACTTGAAGAACTGCTTTTTCGATGCTCGGACAACTCTACCAAACCAAATACAAACTTGGAAAAAAACATAAGGAAAAACTCGTCTTCACGCTCAAGATATGTTATTCATATTCTAAATTCAACTTCTAAATAATAAAGACTTTAAGATAACAAAATACCTTAATGTTTTTCGCAGGATGATATACGAGTTTGTGATGTACATGTGCACAAATTCGTAGGGAAGCTCAACTGCAGCTTTGTAAGTCTGCTTTTACAACTTCCATTGAGTGCAAACTCATGTCCATATTTACAAAGTACTGTGAAATACACTGTACGGAGGATACAAGATAAGATCTCAAATAGATGGATGGAGCGAGACCAAGAGTACAGATATACAAATGAAGGAAAAAAGGTGGCAAACTTACTCTTCAATTTCTGAAGAATTCATTAACTTTATCGAACTTCAACCGCTATAATTGGATTGTACTCTACAAGTTCCTAGAAACAAAAACCCCGACCAACCTCGAGTGAAAAAGGTTCCCATATTAGTTGCATTACAAAAGCATCTTTTTATCTCGCCTTCTGAGCAATAGCTTCAAAGACATGGTATATTGCACCTTTCAATCATGCAAACCTTGTCGACCGACCTCAAAACAAGTAAATTATCGCTAACAATGGGTGAATTAGATCAAAGCAGTTGGATATGTGCCATATGGCAGGGGAATTATAAGATGAATAGTTTAGATGTTTGTATCCAATGGCTTACTGCAATGCGAGCAGATGGAGGCAAGACTTCGTGAATCTCAAAAGGGGGCAGTATAAAAGTGGATTTTTAAGACATTTTACATTCAAAATCCAATAAAACAAAAGGAATCTAGAAGAGTCGATCAAAAAAAGAAAAAGAAAAAAAACCCTTCGAAACAAATTCAAACAACCAAATCCAAAGCTAACTTAGCCAACTTAACCAACTTATGCCAAACCCAACCATAAAGCACCACAGATATTGCAAAGGTACTCACGAAAGAAGGACCACTTCTATCCAAATATCTTTGATCAGTGACTATGCACACAAGTCATGTTAAATATTGCTTTCCAAAACCCTTTTCAATTTTCAATTATCTAACTGCATAAACTTAACTGGACTTGAGAATAGATTGTTCTGAAGTTGGAATATGATTTCTAATTACAATTGTTTGAATGCCAATCTGGACGTCAAACACAATTTTCACTGGGGTGATTTTTATCAAGGAGAATCATGCACGATATCACTAATAAAAATGAAACAACACAAGTTTAGTAGACAGATAAGGACAAAAACAAACTGGCAACATCACAACTGATAATATTTTCTTAAAAAAAAAAAAAGTGCATACCGGTAGCTTTTTTGGAGTGAGGCCACAATGATAGACAAGCTTCGGGTCATTCGCTAGTTCAACAAGAACTTGCTGCAAGAAGTGAAGAAGTAACTGCTTTGCACATAGAGGGTTTACAAGTAGCACAAAGCTATCCATGCCAACAGGGGTTTTTAAGTAAATTCCACATAGCAAGAAAAGAATATCTCTAAACTTGGATTACTAATATCAGCTCACTCTGGCAAGGGCCACATATTACATATATTCATTTTTTATGCAATGAACCCAACAATCCATCATTGACTTTAATTCAAATTATATTTGATTCTTTCTTACTTTATCATTTATTTATTTGTTTATTTGAGATATAGTATATCTCTCACAGAGGCAAAGCTTGCACACAAGTCTTAATAACTTTGGAAAAGTATTCTGAAAATTTACAGCTATAATATGTTTTTCAATTAAATCCAATCAAGAAAGCTCTTTTCCGGCAGAGACAAAATGTGAGACTATAAAAAAGAAACCTCTTGTTGCGCAGGTGCAAGTGGGCCTTTCAACGCTTTCGCTATTAAATCTTTCACAGCAGCACCACGACTGGTGTCAGCACACATTCCATAATCCCACATCAAATCATGGTTGTTATCAGGGTTGAGCCACACAAGCTGCAAGACTTTAAGGGGAAGTTCAATAACATAAGTTGCAAACAAAATAATTGAGCGTTGAGTGCAGAACTAGCCTCTCCATCTAGCACTGGAAGCCTTGGTGGCAGAGGCCTTATCCACTGGGGTTCCAGTCCATCCAGAGATAAATTCTGCAACAATCCAGTGATAGCAGCATCTTGGTCTCCGTCGCCATTTCTTGGCTTCACTCCTGGTGGCACGAAAGACGGTCTGAACAGCACGTAAATACAACGTTGAAGGATTTTAAACAGCAAAATCTTCAATAAAAACAATTCAGGAATCAAGGTTCTTTGTTTGTTAATCATACTCTGATGAACTTGAATCAGCATCACAAGGCACATCAGGGTCAGGTATTGCAGATTTGACAGCTGCAGATTTAAATATACTAGTGTAGGACTCTGGCTGAGATTTTTCAGAAAATTGTTTCCGCAACTGATCACTAGGTAATAGCACCTGCACAATAAAATAAGTATGACTCAGTAAATAAAAGGGTGAATAAGCAGTTCTCTTATTGGTAGTTGCATATTAGACTCACATATGATGAAGAATCAAACCCTTTGATGTAATCTGTAGCCGATTGTTTCAATACCTGCACAGTAAGCTTGATCATTCGATAACAGTAATCAAGTGTGATAACATTAATGTGAAGCCAGCATATAAAAGAATTGCCATAAAAAGTTAGTTCAAAATTGGAAACTTGCATTTGAGGTTGGGCGGATAACATTTTACCATTAAGATTGTTAGGACTGTCAACCAAATTAGCAAAAGGACTAAAAGGAAAAAAATTTATCAAAGAACAATAACTTAAGGCATAGAAATAAGTCACTCAAAACAGACAATCAGCCATATTCCGAGGAAATTCAGATCTGAACAAGTGGCTTAAAAGCCAAATCTTGGACCAATAGTTGGCTCTGCATAGCTTAGAACATGTGGTTTTCTTGGATATAGAACTGCTAGGTCCACTCGGATGACACTTCATTTGGTGGACCGAACGGTTAGACATCCAAGGGGCATCATCGAAGATGTACTTTTGAAGGTTGACAAGTACATATTTCTGTTGGACTTTGTAGTTTTGGATGTTGATGAGGATGTTGATGTTTCATTGATTCTTGGGAGGTCATTCTTTCTCACTTCCAAGGCCCTTATAGACATGGACGGCGGGTAGTTGACTTAACGAGTTGGGGACGACAAGCTTACATATCGGCTCACCAAAGCCATGAGACATTTTCTTGACTTTGATGATACTCTTTACTTTCTTGACACTACCGATGAACTAATAGATGAATATGTGTAGAAAATGATGTGTCCGGACCAGTATGAAGGGTTGCTAGACCATGAAGTGGAGAATGAAGAAGTTTTAATGCTTGGTCTAGAAGACAACGTGCTACCTGCCGCAGGGATCATGAAGAAGATGATCCAAAAGATGAAGCGAGCAAGGAGATGCCACAAGAAGTGCCCCAAGGCTATTGGGGATGTGCAAGAATGGAGTAAGGGTGGCGAACCCTTGTGTGGTAACATGCTCGATAACTCCCCCTATACCTTGAAAAGATTATGTC
This sequence comes from Dioscorea cayenensis subsp. rotundata, assembly GCF_009730915.1. Lineage (NCBI taxonomy): Eukaryota > Viridiplantae > Streptophyta > Magnoliopsida > Dioscoreales > Dioscoreaceae > Dioscorea > Dioscorea cayenensis. The sequence goes on from NC_052475.1 coordinate 5,655,300, forward strand.
CATCATGCTTTCAGGTTATGGGTAAGAGGGAAACATTCATCTATGAGCCCTTGTAAGGTAAGAAGAGATACGTCAAGCTTAGTGACATTAAACAAGCGCTTCTTCAAAGGCAACCCAAGTCTTTAATATTTTCTAGATTTTAGTTTAGTACTTGCGTGAATAAGTGCTTGAGTGTTGGTGTCTTGATTTTTTTTACATGCTTTCGCTGTGTTTTTCTTATGTATTATTGGTGTTTTCATGTGCTTAATTATGATTGGCGAAGTTTTTTGGTCGTTTGAGCGTGTTTTTCATGATTCTCTGGTCAATTTTGCATAGTGTATGCAGACTCTGAGTATGAATAAAAGTGCAGAAATTTTCAGCAGAGTCAACAAATTTTTTTAAGTCATCCAGAGAAGTCACACGGCCATGTGGAATTTCCACACGGGCGTGTGTTTCTGTTCAAAACTCAACTTCTCCATCCTGAGAAGACATAGGGGCGTATGAATGCCCCTGTGAACGACCTTGTGACGGTCACACGCCCATGGGTAATTTCCACACGGGCATGTGTTTCTCTATGGAATTCAGAGCTCTATCCTAAGAAGACATAGGGGCGTGTGTTTGTCTCTGTGGATGACCCTGTGAATTACATACAGGCGTAGGTAATTTCCACATGTCCGTGTGAAACTCTACAGAGAGTTCTCATCCATCCCGAGAAGACACAGGGGCGTGAGAGTACCCCTGTGAGTAGCCCTTGTGAAGATCCATGGCCGTGTGGAATTTCCACACGGGCGTGTATAACGCTTAAATAAATTTCTTGGATGGACAGAGAAGCCATAGGGGCATGTGGGTGCTACTGTGGGTCGAGCACAGGGGCGTGGGGAATTTTTGCTCACCCGCGTGGATGCACTCAGAGAGAGTCAGAGGCTATCCCGAGAGCACACAGGGCGTGTGTCTGCCCCTGCGAAGCTCCACTATGGAGTCACACTTGCATGGGTAATCTCCACACGCCAGTGTGGATGTGCAGACAGTAAAGAGGCGTGACTTTTTCTTTATAAAATGCTTGTGCCTCTTCGTTCTTTAACTCCCAAACACTCAAACATCACCTCTTTTCACTCTCCTGACCCCTCGCTTCTATATATAGAGTTCTAGGGTTGTTTGCCGGCTATATTCAAGGTTTTTCATCTTCACTTCGTCCGTAAGCCCTCTTTCTCTATTCTTTTCGCCAATCTTGATTTATTTCAATTAAACTGGTGAATGTTTCTTTGTTTCCATGTAAAATGGTTGGTGCATGCTTTAGAATGAGTTTAGTAATGAATTTTAGATGTATTTTTGGATTTTTGCATAGTGGTCGTGCTGCTTTAACTCTCCGTGGATCCACACGGGCATGTGGAATTTTCACAGGACTGTGTGGATTTCTGCAGTATTGTTCTCTGAGTTTATTTGATCGATTCTCTGTTCAATTTTCACAGAAATGGCTCAAGTTAGGTCAGACACAATTCCTGGACTTGAGTGCACTCAGGGAGGTTCAGTTGGCCGATGACATGGCAAATGAGGTTGAGCAGTTATTTGCCATAGGGAATTGGCGCCGTCTGTTACTGATTTGCGAGCCAGCCATTCGTATATTGATAATTGAAGTACTTACATATTCTAGTTTTGATAGCATAAACGCGATTCAGTTCATAGAGTTTGGCCAGTATCATAGTATGAGCGTGACGCAGTTCTCCATTAGATTAGATCTATACGATGAGGCATATATTAACACTGAGGAGTATGAGTAGTTACCGACTGATTATCCAGGAAGTCTTACTCCTCAGCGCACATACTGAGCACTATATGGCCAGGGACTGTATGAGCCAGAAGTATCGAAGGCCATATACCTCTCCTTGCCGAGTTACAAATACATTCATGCCGTCCTGAGCAGATAAGTGAATGGCCTTGGCAACAGCACTGTGTACTCAGCCGATAGGAGCTTTGTATTTATATTCTATGGTCCAGAGTACACCGATTAACTTGGGACACATCCTGGCAGAGTATTTACAGCATCATGGTCAGTATGCCAAGATCGGTGTTCTCTTCTCTGGTCCTTACATTACTTTACTCATCATCGGGATGGGTTTATTGGATGTTATTCACGGGACCGAGAAGATGATCGTACATGCTCCCCTAGGATAGAGACAATGAGATTGATGATGATGGTACGCATATAAGGAGACGGGGTGTATGTGCTGAACATGCCCCTACTAGAGATAGCTGAGGGAGGAGGTAATGCTGCTGAGGTTCTCAGCCTGTGCAAGAGCGGCAGCCGGAGCAAATGGAGACCGAGGCACCGCCCAGTATACAGGAGCCATCTCCAGTGCACATTCTATCTCTCTCTTGAGCCTATAATCATTTTGAGAGGCTCGAGAGTATAGTAGAGGTGCTACAGATTGAGATTGCTGAGGTTCGTGGGACAAAGGGCACGAACCATGCTGAATTGATGTCCTGTCTTGACAGTTTACAACAGTTATTAGAGCAAGATGCGACTTCACCATTCATCATGAGGCCCAGAGCTTCACCGACCCCTCAAGCATCTCCAGTACTACCATCACCAGTTCCAGCACTAGTTGATGCACCTATTTCACCAGCACTAGTAACAGCAGCAGAGACGACCGAGCCCGATATCGACGCTTGATGCGTCTTTACTTTATTTCTTTATGTTTTCATATTTTATTTTTGCATTTTATTTTGGATTTGTATCACTCAGAAAGGATCTTCCTTCTAAGTTTATTTTTATTTTCATTGTCTCTAGTTGTATTTCATTTCTTTATCTTTATATACTCAAGTTGTTTTTGTTTTTGTTGAGCTTTACTGAACCCCCCTTGTCTATACGTCTAGATGATCTTGTGAGTATGGAAATTGAGGACTAGTCATAGACACGGTCAATGTGATATTCACATGACCTTGTGTGCTCCACAAACCATTGGATTTCATCTCTCAAGAAACATAACTCTATCAACGTACCCTTAGGAGTTCAGGGGAGTATTGCTTCAATTGCACACCTCCACATATGTTTTTGATTGCTTAATATTCTATTGTGCTTTCATGCGTACATTGAGGGCAATGTACATCTTAAGTGTTGAGGGGGAAGCGGGAGTTCACATTACACATGTTCTTTCCGAAGCGGCCATTAAGAAAGTTCTAAATTGAGGAGTAAATGTTTGGTTGACTTGAGTGAGTTTACACACACTTACACAATTTCGGGTTTATTATCCTTTTTTATTCGAGATTTTAGCTAGAGCAATAATTTTTCATATTTAGTGTTGAAATTTTCCTTACTTGTAGAATGTTTTTTTTGCATACTTTTGGTAAACCTAAGGCCAAGCACTTTAATATTTCCTTCTTCTAGGCTTCAATATTTTATTTTTGCTTGAGGATAAGCAAAAGCTTAAGTGTGGGGGAATTTGATAAGTGCTTGTGTATTAGTAATACGAAGTATTTTTTTCTTACAATGAGCATTAATTTTATTAGATTTTATCTCTTAAACATGTGTATTCGTGTTCTTTTGTGCATATAGGGTTGTGGAGACAAGTATGGAAGAAAGAAGCTAAAGTAGATCTTAAATGCACTTTTGTTGATGAAATCTTGGAGTGAATAAATGTGAAGACACAAGTTGTGCTCAAAGACATATGAGTATGTGCCAACCTCCATTGTGCTCAAGCGAACATGCAAATTGGAGGGGCACAATGCCAGTCACACTCATGTGTTCCGACTTGTGCAATGCTAGCAAGATTGTCATCAAATGTGATTTTATTGAAGATATAACGCAATCTACCACTTGGATGTGTGCCCGTTCATAGGCAGTTGAAAAAATGATTCCTATAGATTCACACGGGCGTGTGGAAATTCCACACACCCGTGCGGATGCCCGATTCCAGTCTATTTAAGTCGCGACTTCAGCCAGTTTTGAGAATCTTTTTCCCATCTTTTGCCCATCTTTTGCCCATCTCTTCACCATCTTTGGAGGCGCTCACGGCTAGTATTTAGAGGGGCTTTGGCAAGGATTTTAGAGTGGTTTTATGGCTTTCAACACCGCGTTCCTTCTTAAGAAAGTTATTGGGGGAGCTTTCGTCAGCATCGATTCGTCGAGGTGTGCCTTAGGCTTGACGAGGGAACCTTTGGAGAAGACGCGGCCACACCACAATACCATCGACACGAATACCAAGGGGGTTTTACTTATGGACTGTATGCTTTTACTTTCAATTTTATTATTGATTCTATCTTTCTCCATGGAGTGCTAAATCCCTAGTGGGTACTTGGACTTGTAAACCCTAGGATGATATTGTTTCTTTGACCTTTTTATTATGTTTCTTTAATTGATGTCTTTAATTGAGTTCTAATCTTCAATGCTTCTTGAATGGGTTTTCCCTTAGAGTGACACTAGGGTTGAGAGCCTACATTGATAATCTTTGTGAGTAAGTGACAAACCATGAGGGTTAGACAAAGCAACATTGGAGAGGGTCGAGAGGATGAGTCGAGAGATAGCGGAGCATCTCCTTTCCCCTTCGGTGTGATTTATCCTACCTCTGTGTTCCAAGAGTTTGTTGCGGTCACAATAGAGTGAAGTGCTAAGAGAGAAACTCCGCTGGGGCTTAGTTACGCAAGTAACAGAGTGAAGTGCTGAAGTAATCCTTAGTGTTGGGCCTTAATTGTGACTGGGGTCTTTCGCCTGGACCCAAGGGTTAGATCTATGTTAGGGAGTAGGGTTTATCACTTGGAGTTCCTAGAGCATTAAGTAACTTTGAACAGTGTTAGGTGTTGAGATTGAGCAATTTCTCCACCGGGGCATAGTATAGGGTTAGTCACGGTTGACCTTAGGTTTGGGACCATGTATTTTAGGATTTTCATGACTCATTAAGTATCAGTTAGGAGACATAATAGTTGGTTTAGCACTTGAAGCAATAGTCCTAGGGGAGCAATGTCCGGGTGCCCCACTTTCTATCGATTGCCTTTCCTCTCATTTTTTATAGTGTCTCTCTTTCTTGTTCTTTTTATTTCTTTTCATATTGATATTGTTCACACTACTATCAATCCATCTTCACTTTAGTTAAATAGCAATCCTTGTGTTTCTGATCACTATTCTCTGTGGATACAACTACCCACTCACAAGTATATTATTTGTTCAACAAACCCGTGCACTTGCGGTGCATACACAAAAGGCATTTGTCACGAGGCTATTCAATGTTTTCTCCCAAGTTTAATAAGTTTTTAATTAGTTTCCTCAAAGGTGTCATGTTGAACAGTAAGTTAGTTGTGTCCTTATATTTTTCAGACTGACAACACATTGTCCATGTTTTCATCTTATATTTATTTTGAGAGTTATCTATGATCAAAGCTATTGTAATTAAACTTTAATATTTCTTACATGAGATGCCATTTATTTATTTTTTTTGTTTCTTAAAGCATGCCTAGCATTTTATACAGGAATGTTGTATTTTACTTTGTATGATGATATACTTGCATGCTTGCATGACTAGCATGTGTGTTTGTTATTTTTTTTACTATTCTTTCCATCATATGTCCTTAGCAATGACTTAAACATGTTTACTTACTTACTTACTATCCCTATTTGTTTTGAATGTTGTACCCTTCAATGATTTGGTGACCTAAGCTTGACCTATTTTGTTTTTTTTTTCTTTTGTTATACTTGCATGATCAGCATGTATTCGGTGAATTATGTATTTTGTTGCTCTAACCTTGTTTCTATTTTACTTTGTATGTTTATATACTTGTATGCCTAAGCGAGTAGCATGTATGCTGAATTATATATATATATATATATATGTATATATATATATTTTTCATTTTTTTCCATCATATGCTTAAGCGAATAGCAATGACATAAACATGTTTACGATCACTCTTTTGTTTTGAATGTTGTACTCTTCAATGATTTGGTGATCTAAGCTTGACCTATTTTTTGTTTTTTTTTCCTTTTCTTATGCTTGCATGATCAGCTTGTATTCTCTGAATTATGTTTTTTGTTGCTCTAACCTTGTTTCTATTTTACTTTGTATGCTTATATACTTGTATGCTTGCATGACTAGCATGTATGCTGAATTATATATGTATTTTTCTTTACTGTTCTTTCCATCATATGTCCTTAGCAATGACATAAACATGTCTACTTACTATCCCTCTTTTGTTTTGAATGTTGTGCTCTTCAATGATTTGGTGATCTAAGCTTGACCTATTTTGTTTTTTTTTCTTTTCTTATGCTTGCATGATCAGCATGTATTCTTTGAATTATGTTTTTTGTTGCTCTAACCTTGTTTCTATTTTAATTTGTATGCTTATATACTTGTATGCTTGCGTAATTAGCATGCATGTTGAATTATTTCTTCTTTTTTTTCCTGTTCTTTCCATCACTTGTCATTGTCAATGACATAACATGTTTACTTACTTACTATCCCTTTTTTTTGTTGAATGTTGTATTCTTCAATGATTTGACTATCTAAGCTTGACCTATTTTGTTTTTTTGTTTTTGTTTCTTTTTCTTATGTGATAAGTGCTTGTGTGTTAAGAATGAGAAGTGTTATTTCCTTATGATAATCATTAACTTTTATCAGGTTTAAGCATTAATACATATGTATTTGTATTTTTTTGCGCATTTAGGGTTGTAAAGCTGAGTATTAAGAAAAGAAGCCAAAAGTAGATCGTGAACGCACTATTTCGTAGAATCTTGGAAGAAACAAATGCGAAGACACAAGTGGGGCTCTAAGATACGAGAATGTGTGCCAAGCTCCATGTATTCCAGTCATTAGAATGAGTTAGAGGGGCATGCAGGCAGACACATTTGCGTATCCTAACTTCATGCAACTTTGCACAGTGTGAGGTGTTGATACAGAGCGATTTCTCCGCCAGGACATAGTGTAGAGTTAGTCATGGTTGACCTTAGATTTGGGACCGTGTGCTTTAGGATTTCCATGACTTATTAAGCATTAGTTAGGAAGTATAATAGTAAGTCTTGCACTTGAAACATTAGTCCTAGGGGGAGCATTGTCCGAGTACCCCACTTCTATCGATTGTCTTTCCTCTCACTTACTTGTGCTTCTAATTCTTGTTTCTTTTATTTTTGCTTTACCCGTTGCGGTTTTCACACCCATGGATCCACACGGGTGAGGTGAATTTCCACCCGACTGTGTGGATTTTTGCAGTATTACTTTGTGAGCTTATTTGATTGTTTCTTCTTCAATTCTTGCAAATATGGCACCTCGATTGAAGAAGCAAGCTGACAAGTGACCACGTGAGCCATCCCCTGAGCCGGAAGATATGGGATTGGCTATTCCCTAGCACCAGCTCCAATTTGAGAGGTTATTGAAAATTAGGTTTGGACAGTCTCGGTTTTTGGATTTGGGTGTACTAAGAGAGGTACAGCGAGGCGGTGAACTAGCCGCTGAGATCGAGGAGCTGTTGGCCGTGGGAAGCTGGAGGAGACTATTATCAATTCGAGAACCAGCTATCAGCTCATTAACACTCGAGGTTCTAGCGTCCTTTCAGTTTGACTAATTATATTCCAGATTTGATAGTGTTGACACCGTACAGTTCCGAGCATTTGGATATTATTACAATATGAGTGTTACACAGTCTTCCATCATGATGGGATTGTATGACGAGGCTTTTATTGACACGGAGGAGTACAGGGGCATACCGACTGATTATCCTGGCAGCTTAACTCCTCAGAGCGTGTACATGATATTGTGTGGACAGGGTCAGTACGAACCAAGACTGTTTAAGGCCACATGACTGACCCGGCCGAGCTATAGATATATACTCAGGTGTGTTAAGTCGGCATTATCTACTTTAGTTATTATCGATAGTCCAGAGAGTGCTAATTCATCTAGGATATATCATGGCCGATTATCTTCGTCATCAGGGCCAGTATGCCAAAGTTGTTGTTCTTTTCTCAGGCCCCTACATCACTAGACTTATCATGGGGATGGGATTATTAGATTCTATCAGGGGGGCCGAGAAGCCTATTATACCGACTCCACTTGGCATAGATACGGACCAGGAGCATATATTATGATCATGCCTCCTTCTGAGACAGCTGAGGTCGAGGGCGACATCGGAGAGGGTTCTCAGCCAATGCTAGAGCTACAAACAAAGCAGGCATAGGCAGAGGCCCCCTTACACAGCAGGAACCCCCACCAATTTGGGCATTTTCTCCATCTCAAGCTCATGATCAATTGGAAAGGCTCGAGAACGCTGTAGGGTGCTATAGGCAGACTTGGCTGAGGTTCGCACTACACACGCCACGAACCACATGGAAGTGATGGCACGTTTTGATATTTTACAACAGTTACTCAAGTGCAACGCATCTTCATCCTTCATCGTGAGACCGAGGAATCCTCCGACTCCTCCAGCATCAGCATCACCAGATCCACCGACACCATTTGATCTATTTTCACCACCAACAGCAGCAGAGCCGACCGCCAATGACATCGATGCTTGAGGCGTCTTTTCTTTTATTTCTTTTATTTCTCGTATTTTATCTTTTGCACTATCTTTTGGACTTGTACACTCAGAAAGGATTCTCTTTCTGAATTTATCTTTTATTTTGTCTAGAGTTGTATTTTATTGCTTTATCTTTTATATACTCAAGTTTATTTGGTTTTTGTTTATTGAGCTTCACTGAACTCCTTTGTGTATGCGTGCAGATGGTCTTGTCAGTATGGGAATTGAGAACTAGTCATGGACACGGCTAATGTGGGTCATGTGTGCTTCACAAATTGTTGGAACTTTACTCCCAAGGATTTAGCTTCATCAAACGCAACATTAGGAGTCAGGGGAGTATTGTTTCAATTGTCCACTCCCACATATTTGTTTGATTGCTATACTTTCTATTGTGCTTGCATGTGTAAGGACAATGTACATCTTAAGTTTTGGGGAGTTCATTTTGCACATGTCTTTTACATAAGTTTTGATTGACATACATGCTCACATAGCCAATGGCGGTTCACCTTAGTTGCAATGCTTGTATTCTTGAGTTTAGGAGAAATTTTAACATTGAATATTCTCATGCTCTAGTTTTTACTTGAATTTCTAAGAATTTTTGCCCGATTAAAATTTGTGCACCACTCACTTATGAAACTCTTTTGGAAACTGAAGTTCGATGTTTAAGGGACTAATTAGTTTTGTTTCTTGTTACATTTTGCTTTAAAAAAAAAGGAAAATGAAAAGAAAGAAACAAAATAGGAAAAAAAAATAGATTGTTTAGTTGTGCAGTGAGGGTGGAAAGAGCTACCACCTATGAAGTATGAAGCTACTCTCATAAGTCGGATACTAGTTATGCCCTAATAAGAGAAAAAACTATCTCATGGGATGAGTGAAAGCTACCACCCCGGTAGAAAGAGCTACCACCTCGAAAGTGTAAAAGTCACCTTAGCGGCCGCTTCGGAAAGGGCTACGTTAGAGAATGTGTGAGGCTATTACCATCCTTTTGTTTTCTTATGCTTGTAGATAAATAAGTCCCTTGTACTTAGAACTTTGTGGAGTATACTTTGGGTTTACTTGAGTGAGTTTACACACACTTACACGATGTCGGGTTTGTTGTCCTTTTTTATTCAAGTTTTTAGCTAGAGCATTGATTTTTCATATTTAGTGTTGAAAGTTCCCTTTCTTGTAGAATACTCTCCTTGCATTCTTTGGTGAACCTAAGGCCAAGAACTTTCAATTTTTTCCTTCTTTTATGCTTCAATGTTTTATTTTTTCCTGAGGACAAGCAAAAGCTTAAGTGTGGGGGAGTTTGATAAGTGCTTCTGTGTTAATAATGCGGAGTGTTCTTTCCTTACGATGAGGATTACTTTTATCAGGTTTAAGCGCTAATACATGTGTATTTGTGTTCTTTTGCGCATTTAGGGTTATGAAGCTAAGTATTAAGAAAAGAAGCCAAAAGTTGACCATGAACGCACTATTTGGTGGAATCTTGGAAGGAACAAACGTGAAGACACAAGTGGGGCTCTAAGATACGTGAATGTGCGCCAAGCTCCATGTATTCAAGTTATTACAATGAGTTGGAGGGGCACGAAGGCAGTCACATTTGCGTATCCCGACTTGTGCATTGATAGCAAGATCTTCACCAATGGGGACTTTGATTGAAGAAGAGTTGCGATCTACGGCATAAACGTGTGCCCGTTTATGTTGCCCCATTGAAAAGTGTGGAATTGGAATACACTGTAGCTTGGAAGAAGGTTATTGGGGGAGCTTTCATCGCCATCGATCCGGCGAGGTGTGCCCTAGGCTGGACAAGGGGACCTTTGGAGAAGACAAAGCTACTCTACAAGACCATCGACATGAATACTAAGGCGGTTTTCCTATGGATTACTTAATTGATGTTATTGTTTCTTTGACCTTTTATTATGCTTTCCTTAATTGATGTTTTAATTGAGTTCCAATCTTGAATGCTTGTTGAATGATTTCTCCCTTAGAGTGACACTAGGGTTGAGAGTTCTTCTTGGTAACCTTTATGGATGAATGACACACAGTGAGGGTTAACAATACTAGATTGGAGAGGGTTGAGAGGATGAGTCGAGAGGTAGTGGAGCATCCCCTTTCTCCTTTGGTGTGATTTATCCTACCTCCATTTCCTAGAGTTCTTTGCGGTCGCAATAGAGTGAAGTACTAAAGGATGAACTCCGCTGGGGCTTAATTGCGTGTGCAACAGAGTGAAGTGTTGAAGTGACTTTAATATCTGGGGCTTGATTGTGACTAGGGGTTTTTCGCTTAGACCAAAGGGTTAGATCTAGACATAGGAATAGGGTTTATAACTTGGAATCCCTAGAACTTCATGTAACTTTACACAGTGTGAGGTGTTGATATTGAGCGATTTCTATGCCAGGACATAGTGTAGAGTTAGTCACGGTTGACCTTAGGTTTGGGACCGTGTGCTTTAGGATTTCCAAGACTCATTAAGCATTAGTTAGGAAGTATAATAGTAGGTCTTGCACTTGAAACATTAGTCCTAGGGGGAGCATTGTCCGAGTACGCCACTTCTATCGATTGCCTTTCCTATCACTTCCTTGTGCCTCTCATTCTTGTTTGTTTTATTTCTATTTACATCATAACTTATCAACACAATCATTATTCATCTTCACTTGGTTAAGTAGCAATTTTGGTAATTTTATTCCCTACTCCCTGTGGATACGATACCCCACTCATTTGGGATTTATTACTTCGATAAACCCGTGCATTTGTGGGTCACACACAAGGGGCATTGTCATTATTCTTGCATGATAAGCATGTACTCTCTGAATTATGTTTTTGTTGCTCTAACCTTGTTTCTACTTTACTTTGTATGCTTATATATTTGTATGCTTGCAAGACTAGCATGTATGCTAAATTATATATGTATTTTTCTTTACTGTTCTTTCCATCATATGTCCTTAGCAATGACATAAACATGTATACTTACTAACCCTCTTTTGTTTTGAATGTTGTGCTCTTCAATGATTTGGTGATCTAAGCTTGACCTATTTTGTTTTTTTTTTCTTTTGCTAAGCTTGCATGACCAACATGTATTCTTTAATTTATGTATTTTGTTGCTCTGACCTTATTTCTATTTTACTTTGTATGCTTATATACTTGTATGCTTGCATAACTACTGTGTATGCTGAATTATATATGTATTTTT
>NC_052475.1:5667946-5734614 GCF_009730915.1 Dioscorea cayenensis subsp. rotundata
TTGCGGGAAGCGATCGTGCTTGGCGCCGTTGCCGGGACCATTAAGGAATTTAGGAAATTTTAGATTATTACTCTAGCCATTTCATTCTTTACTCATTTGTTGTTTTTCTTTTCCTTGATCTTAACTTATCAATTTTCTTGGTTGTGCACATCGCGGCATAGACACGCTCAATCCATCGACCTTGATTACAATACACATGGCAACCGAACATCAAGTTGGAAGACTACGATATAGATTTGACGGCCGGATAAAATGGCAAACCCAACTTCATGTTTCACAATTCTAATGATTGTCTAAGACGCACTTTTACTATCTAAAATCTAGTATAGCTTATGATGGCTGACCGCAATACGCTATTTAAGACCTTTGAGAGTGGTGCCCCATTAACGTCCGAATATGCGTGTAAATCGCAAGTGCACGGGTGTCGAGTAATAATTACCCCGGTGAGTGGGTAGTCGAATCCAGAGGAACAGTGGCTACTAGTACTAACTTCTTCTCGCTTTCTAACCTAATGATAAATGGAAAGGTGTGGTGATCTAATGTGCGAAGAAGTGAATACCGGAGATGAATATGCAAGGGTTAAATGGATGGAGATCTCAATCAGTAAAAGTGGGGTATTCGGGCAATGCTACCCCCAGGATTCAGGTATTAGGTACCGAATAAGCAAAGTGTTTCTATGATGAGTAAGTTAAGTCGTGGAAATCCAAATATAATCGGATCCGGCCTCCCGATCACCGATACTAGTCCCCTACGAGGTCCCGGTGGAGAAATCGCTCAATCTCAACACCTCACATCACATATGACTGTAAAACACTCTAGGGATTCCAAGAGTTGTATCCGATTCCTAAAGATTGATCCAACCTTAATTCCCGGCGAAGAATCCTAACCCCCTACAAGGTCCCGGCGGAGAAATCTCTCAATCTCACGCCTCACACCAAATATGGTTGTATAGAGCTTAAGGAACGGAGATAGAATACACTCAATCGGAAGGGAGATGGGACACTCCACTATCTCATGACTCACCCTCTCAACCCTCTTTAACCTTGAAGTTCTAACTCTAATGGAGACCTCTCTCACATCAAAGTAACAAATCATGCAAATCCAATCAACCACAAGGATAAATTAAACAAGCAAGCAATGAGAATACAAGATTAAAACTTAATCAAACTCGGATTACATAGAAATACTAAGCAAATCCACAAAAGATGAGAATCCTAGGGTTCACAAGCCCAAATACCCTCTAGGGTTTTAGCTCTCCATGGAGCAACATACAAAACACACCATCAATGAATGAAAGTACATTAAAACCGTAGAAATAAACCCCCTTATATATGAACTGATGGCCTTGATGGAGAGCTTCGATGTCTTGAAGGACCCACTACGAAGCTAGGTTCACTGGTGGCTTCCTTGATGCTATGACGGAGGAGGAATCGATCAAGGTTGGTGACGAAGTGCCTCCAAAGCCGCAAAGACCTCCTCTCCAAACCCTAGCCGTCTCACCCTTCAAGAGCCGCACAAAAGATGAGAAAGAATAGGGCAAAACGTCTATTTATAGGACTTAGATCGCGCCTGTCACGTGACCTCACGCGCCCGTGTGGATTTTCCACGTGGCCGTGTGGGCTGTAGAAATTTCCACGCGGGCGTGTGGAATTTCCACGCGGCCGCGTGAACAGTAATTTTGCTACGGGACTTCTACAGTGAAATTGCTACATTGCTTTTCACAAAACGCGATCCGAACACTCTTCTCTTAAGGCCACATGTTCGGGCACACGTCCATGTGGTAGGCTATAAAAGTTTGCTTCATCGACGTATCTTTGAGAGGTCTTGCAATCTTCACAAAGAGAAGGAATATGAAGATGTGGCTGCCTTTGTGCCCTTCCAAATAGTGAATTGACTTGAATCTTCTTAGAGGTTGGCACACATCTCCACGTTTATGAACTGCTCTCGTGTCTTGATCCTTGAATCGAACAAGAACTCCCAACATTGTGTCTTTATAGCCGATCTTTGCTTCCTTTTTACTCTTCAAGGCATTCACAACCTATATGCATAAAAGAACACCAAATACACAATATGAGACATAAACCACAGTAAAAATGATGCTCAATGCATGTAAAACATATATAAAAATATGTCTACTCAAGCACTTATCAGTAACTTTGTGAGTGAGTGACACACCACTAGCGTTAGACAAAGCTAGGTTGGAGAGGGTTGAGAGGGTGAGTCGAGAGGTACAGGAGTGTCCCCTTTCCCCTCTGGCATGATAGATTCTACCTCCGTTCCTCGAGTTCTTTGAGGCCATAATATAGTGAATGGTCTAAGGAATGACCCTCCGCTGGGGTTTAGTTGCGAGTGCAACGGAGTGAACCGTTAAGGTGATCTTAGTATCTACGGCTTAATCGTGGTTAGGGACCTTCCACCTGGACAAAAGGGTTAGGTCTATAATTAGGAAGAGATTTATCACTTGGAATCCCTAGAGCTCATTGCAACTCTATGCGAGTGCGAGGTGTTGAGATTGTTCGATTTCTCCTCCGGGACATGTATGGAGTTAGGCATAGTTGACCATAGATTTGGGACTATGTAATGAAGGATTTCCACAACTCACTATTGCATTGATTAGGTAGCATAATAGAGGGTTCTTGCACTTATAGCGATCGTCCTAGGCGGAGCATTATCCGAGTACCCCATCTTTATCAATTGCCTTACCTTCTCCTTTACTCGTACTCTCTTACTTGTTGATTTTACTTTTGAGAATTGAATCATTGTCACACTTATCACTAGTGATCTTTCACATAGCTAAGAAGCGGATTAAGTGTTTTTATTTCCTACTCCCTGTGGATTCGATACTCGCTCATCCGGGATTATTACTTCGACAAACCCGTGCACTTGCGGGATATACGCAAGGGGACCTTGTCCATAGTCCCAAATCTAATGTCAACTATGCCTAATTCTATGCATGTCCCGAAGGAGAGATTAGATAACCTCTCAACCTCACACTCAAATAGAGTTGCAATGAGCTCTTCGGATTTCAAGTGATAAATATCTTCCTAATTATAGACCTAACCCTTTTGGTCCAAGTGGAAGGTCCCTAACCACGATTAAGCCCTAGATACTAAAATCACCTCAACGCTTCACTCTGTTGCACGCGCAACTATGCCCCAGCGGAGGGTCATCCCTTAGACCATTCACTCTATTATGGCAACAAAGAACTGGAGGAACGGAGGTAGAATCTATCACGCTGGAGGGGAAAGGGGACGCTTCTGTACCTCTCGACTCACCCTCTCAACTCTCTCCAACCTAGCTTTGTGTAACCCTCGTGGTGTGTCACTCACTCACAAGGTTACCAACAAGAACTCTCAACCCTAATGTCACTCTAGGTGAAATGTTCATACAATCAAGCATTCAAGGTTGGAACTCACAACAAACATCAATTAATTGAAACCATAATAAAGAGATTCAATGAAACAAATACATCCTAGGGTTCACAAATACCCAAGTACCCACTATGGATTTAGCTCTCCATAGAGCTAAGTACAATCAAAGAAATAGAATGTAAAAGCAATGAATCTATAGAAAAACCCCCTCGATAGTCGTGTCGATGGTCTTGTGGAAAGTCCTCTACTCGTCGTCCAAGGATTCCCTTGTCCGGTATAGGATACGCCTCGACGGAAGCTCCCCTACCAACCTTCTTCCAAAGGAATGACGATGTTGGAGCCGTAGAACCTCTCCAAAATCCTTGCCAATATCTCTCAAAACCCTAGACGAAACCCTCTTTCAAGTTGGGGAAAAGATGGAGAAAAGAATGCTGAAATCGGGGCTGAATCGGCTTTAAATAGGGCTGGAATCGGGAATCCACACGCCCCTGTGGGCACCCCTGTGAAATTTTCACACGCCCGTCTGGATTCTCTGGAATTCTGATTTTCGGCCGGCTGTGAACAGTGCTGCTACAGTACTTTTACTATGTTGCTCTGCTATAGTACCTGGCCTAAAATACTTCCCTAATCCATACTATCATCGAGGTGACGCAAACGAGCACACGTTCACGTCGTGGATCACTTTGCTTCTTTAATGACGGACAAGTTGGTGGAAATCTTGTTCTATGTGGATAAGTCAGAATGCTTGAGTGTGACTGCCCTTGTGCCCCTTCAAATGGTTCTGCTAACTCAAATACGAGGAGGTTGGCACACACTCTAGCATCTCACACCCGACCTATGTCTTCGCGTTTGAACCTTAGCAAGATTTCCTCCAAAATCGGTGTATTATGATCCACATCGATTTCTTTCCTTCATACTCGGCATCACAACCCTACCTGCATAAAAGCAACATAAAAACACACATATTAGGGTAAAACCCGAGAAAAGTAATGCTGAACATAAGAAAAGAACGCTTCGCACTCATATCGCACAAGCACTTATCATAGATATATCAAATACATATACTAAAATATGTGCATTTAGATACTTATCATTTACCTTATTCTTCTAGGATCTCTCTCAATTCTCTTCCATTTTCCTTCATTTTTTCACTGTTTTACTTCCATTTTTTCTCCTCTAATCTTCTTTCCCACCCCTTTTAACCTCAATCTTGATATTTATTTGGAGTTTCACTGACTTTTTCACCAGGTCTCTTCACCTAAGCTTTTCAAGCCCTAATTCAAGGCGGAGCTCAAACTTGGGCTTTTGTTGTGGATTTTCTTGATTTCTGAGTTTGAATCTTGTAATTGAATGTTGGAGTGTGGGTTGTGGTGAGTTTTTTTAGCTTTTTACCATCTTTTGTAAATTTTCAAAAGCTTTATGTACAAGGGAGACTCTTACAAAATGTTTTTGTGTGATTTGACTTACTTGTAGTTGTATGACACCTTTGAAGTCTTCGAAGTCTTATTTGATGAAATTTTGGTTTAATATTGTGTCTTTTGGTTTTTAGGTATGCCAAAAGAAAGAGTTGTATAAAAAAGACCAAGGTACGAAGAGGCACCTATCAGCAAACCACTCTTCACACAACCACAACACAAGGTGCTATATGATATTTTGAGGACTGATAAGTTCTTGTATATAAGTAATACAAAGTATTTTTTTATTACATTGCGCATCACTTTTATAAGATTTTATCGCTTATTCGTGTGTATTTGTGTTCTTTTATGCATGAAGGATTATGGAGGCAAAGTTGGATGAACAAAAGCAAAAGTAGATTGTGATAAAGTTTTTGGGTTGAACAAAGGTGGAGACACAAGTGGTGCTCAAAGACATGTGGGAGTGTGCCAACCTCCATTGTGCTTAAGAGAATACACAAAAGTGGGGGCACAAAAGCAGTCACACTCATATGTTCCAACTTGTGCAACATTAGCAAGAGCTTCGATGATGCAATTTTATTAAAGATGCGATGTGATCTACCACATGGATGTGTGCCCATTCATGTGGCTCAATGAAAAGAGTGGAATTCAGGAGCATTTTGGCAAAGTACCGTAGCAGTTTACTATAGGAAATCACTACAAGACCATCGATACGAACTACAAGGGGGTTTTATCTATAAATAGTATGCTTTTACTTTCGATTTCAATGTCAATTTTGTATAACTCCATGGAGAGCTAAACTCCTAGTGGGTGCTTGGACTTGTAAACCCTAGGATAATTTTTGTTTCATTGACGCTTATTTTGCTTCTTTAATTGATGTTTTAATTAAGTTTCAACCTTGAATGCTTGTTATTTTGAATTTCCCTCATAGTGACACTAGGGTTGAGAATTTAACTTGGTAATCCTTTTGGATGAGTGACACACCATTAGGATTAGACAAAGGAAGGTTGGAAATGATTGAGAGGGTGAGTCAAAGAGGTAGCGGAACATCCCCTTTCCCTTCTGATGTGATTTATCCTACCTCCACATTCTAAGAGTTCTTTGCATTCATGATAGAGTGAAGTGTTAAGAGACAAATTCCACTAGTGCTTAGTTGCACAAGCACCAGAGTGAAGTGTTGAAGTAATCCTTAGTGCTATATTAGGGAATAGGGTTTATCACTTGGAGTCCCTAGAGCTTCATGCAATCCCACACAGTGTGAGACTTCGTGAACATTCCTTTCTGTTAGGGCATAGTGTAAGGGTTAGTCACGGTTGACCTTAGGTTTGGAACAG
This sequence comes from Dioscorea cayenensis subsp. rotundata, assembly GCF_009730915.1. Classification (NCBI taxonomy): domain Eukaryota; kingdom Viridiplantae; phylum Streptophyta; class Magnoliopsida; order Dioscoreales; family Dioscoreaceae; genus Dioscorea; species Dioscorea cayenensis. The sequence continues at coordinate 5,674,067 of NC_052475.1, forward strand.
TACGTCTTTGGATTTCCACAACTCATTAAACTTTAATTATGAGGCATAATTAGTAGTCTTGCACTTGAAACAATAGTTTTAGGGTGAGCAATGTCCGAGTACCCTGTTTTGTTAGCGATTGCCTCTGCTTTCCTCTATTGCGCTCTCCTTTCTCTTATTTACTTTTATTTACATTGATATTGTTCACTCACTCACAAATTGATTCACTCTTTAGCTAAATAGTATCACTATTTACTTCCTAACAACTATTCCCTATTGATACGATTACCCACTCACCAGAGTAGTTTATTACTTCAACAACCCATTGATAAGTGCTTGAGTAGACATATTTCTCTATATGTTTTACATGCATTAAGCATTACTTTTACCATGGTTTATGTCTCATATTGTGTATTTGGTGTTCTTTTGTGCAATTAGGTTGTGAGTGGCTTGAAGAGTCAAAAGGAAGCAAAGATAGGCTATAAAGACACAATATTTGGTGTTCTTGTTCAATTCAAAGACCAAGACACAAGAGGAGTTCATCAATGTGGAGATGTGTGCCAACGTCCAAGGAGATTCAAGTCAATTTACTAGTTGGAAGGGCACAAAGGCAGTCACATCCTCATGTTCCTTCTCTTTGTGAAGATTACAAGACCTTCCAAGGATGCGTCGATGAAAAAAAGTCTTATAGCCTACCACATGGACGTGTGCCCGGCCATGTGGCCTCAAGAGAAGAGTGTTTGGACTGTGTTTGCGAAGAGACTGTAGCTAAGTGCTTTAGGAAAAGGCACAGTCATTTTGCTGTAGCAGAATTACTGTTCACGCTTCCCCGCATGGAAATTCCACGCGACTAAGTGGAAATTCCTACAGCCCACGCAAGCGCATGGAAAATCCACATGGGCATGTTGGAGCATGTGACAGATGTGTTTTTTGCCTTTAAATAACCCTCTTGCCCTATTCTTTGACATCTTTTGTGTGGCTCTTGAGGGGTGAGACGACTAGGGTTTTGAGAGGAGGTATTTGTGTCTTTGGATGTGTTTTTTGAGAGGAGGTATTTGTGGCTTTGGAGGTGCTTCATCACTAACTTTGGTCTATTCCTCCTCCATCAAAGCTTCGAGGAAGCTACCGGTGAATCTAGCTTCAGAGTGGGTCCTTCAAGACGTCGAAGCTCTCCATCAAGGCCATTAGTTCATATATAAAGGGGTTTATTTTTATGGTTTTTATGTACTTTCATTCATTGATGATGTGTTTTCTATGTTGCTCCATGGAGATCTAAAAACCCTAGAGGGTATTTGGGCTTGTGAAGACATTTTAGGTGAGGAAAATCAAAGGAAGAGGCAAGATCCACCATCAACTCCCATTGTTCTCGCTTGTAAAGGGCAAGGAAACTGCCCTTTAGGTGGCCTCGTTGGAGGCTCTCCTCGACTTATCTTTCCGCATTCATCATATGTGGGAGATTTATGTTGTTTTATTTGGTTGTTCCTGAGGATTTAACCATGTGTCTTGTTAGCGTGAACAACTAAACCCCAAGGTCACCGAATGTCGATGAACCTTGGGGTGAACTTGTATAGTTGGATGCTTTGATCTATTATATTGCTTTTGGCATGTTTGTGATTCATGCTTGGTGTATATTGAGGTATTGATATGCATGAGAACTCTGTATGTCAATTTCTAGGTTGTACTTGGTTGCCTGACCATCGCCCTTGTACTAGACACACATAACATAGAAGGGATCCATATACAAATGCGCTATGATCATCGGGTATTTTGTATCCCTCCAACATTAGGGTTGGACCTAGTTTGTGTTTCGGCCCTAAATAGAAGTTTCCCAACTTTTAATGCAATTGTAGGAGGATTTGGTAGGAAGAAATTCCATATCAATACTCGTACAGGATTAGCGATCAATTGCCGTAACCATCGGGTTAACCTATCATAGGAATCTCTTGGTCCAAACCACCAATTACATGATAGTGATATTATCCGTCTCACTTTAATAGCTTAAGGGGAATCTACATCCATGACCAGCTTCACGCCTTGATTTCTACCCCTGCTTTGCCTTGACTGTAGACACTTATTTAGAGTTCTTTCTATTTCCTTGTAGTTTAGAACACGTCACTCAAACCTGTAGGCTAGACAACACACGAAGATGAAGTAAGAGTAGCTTCTCGGGCCTTGGGAATATGATCCTCTCGTGCTTGTAAGAGAGGTATTACTTGTAAAGCACGAATGCGTCAATATAGATATGTAATCGAGTAAGTTAGGTGACTCTTGTTCCCAATCAGCATGTGCATCCTCCATAAAGATTTTATGCAGTTTACGTCAGCCAGACTCGAAAAATAAAAAAACAATAAAAAAAACCTATTGATCTCCTAGAACATGTTTACATTCACTTGAGGGCTAAATTTCTACCTAGGGACTGAAAGATTATTGACTAATCCTTGGTGGTGTCTATAGCAATCTTATGTCTAATAGTAATTATGTGTGGAGTGAATAGGCAGAGCGAGTGAGGAGGTTCGCATACACTCACAAGAAACACTCTAGATGGGAGAGGACTATTGACATACTAATTTGTGTGCGTGTACTACAAGTACACGGGCGTCGAAGTAATAAAGTACCGAATGAGTTGGATAGTTTAATCTATAGGGAAAGGAAGTATTAGTAATAACCACTTCTCAGTCATCTAGTCGAAATCAAGATTATGGTGAAATGGACTCAATCGTAAGAATATGAATATTGCAAGTAAGTAAGGAAAATAGGAAATAAGGGAAGTCTCAATCAATAAATGTGAGTTACCTGGGCAATGCTCCCCCTAGGATCTAACATGTAGTGCAAGACATACTAAATGTTTCTAAACCAAGTTAAAAGAGTCGAGGTAATCCAAGAATAATTGGTCCTTGCCTCCAGGCCACCGATACTAGTCCCCTACGAAGTCCTGGTGGAGAAATCGCTCCATCTCAACATCTCACACCACATATGACCACAATATACTCTAAGGATACCTAAGAATACAACCGATTCCTAAAGATAGATCTAACCTGACTTCTAGGTGAAAGATCCCTAACACCCTACAAGATCCTTGTGGAGAAATCTCTCAATCTCATGCCTCACACAAAATATGGTTACATGGATTCTAGGGAATAAGGAGTTAGGAATCACTCATCGGATGAGAAAAGGGACACTCTACTATCTAATAACTCACCCTCTCAACCCACTTCAATCTTGGAGTTCTAACCCTGATGGAAACCTCTCTCTCACCAAGGCAATAAATCAAGCAATACAAATCAATTACAAGGATCAATACGACATGCAAATAATGAGAAAACAAGATTGAAAATCAAATAAACTTGGATTTTATAGAAAACATACATTAAATCAATACAAAGATATGATCCTAGGGTTCACTTGCCCAAATACCGACTAAGGTTAAGCCCTCCATGTGGTAAGTTACAAAGCAAAGAATGATGTAATGAAAAGTAATAAAAACCATGGAATAAAACCCCCTTGAACTCGTGATGATGGCCTTGATGGGTCGCTCAACATCTTGAAGGATCCTTCCCTGAAGCTAGGTTGCCAAAGGCTCCCTTGATGCTAAGATGGAGAAAAGATCTATAATAATTAGTTAAGAACACATCCCCAAGTTTGACAAAGACCTTTCCTCAAAACCCTAGCCGCTTTGCCTTTTGAATGCTAGTAAAAAGTATCCAATGAATAGGGCAAAATGGCTATTTATTGTTAGAAACAATGCCTATTACGTGCCTCCACAAGACAATACTTTGCTATAGTACTCTTCATAAACACAGCTCACACACTCTTTTCTTAAGGCCACATGGTCAGACACAGGCCCACGTGGTGAGTTATGAGGCTTATTGTCATCGAATCATTATTGGTAAGCTTTTGTATTCTTCATACAAATAGGTACATGGAAGTATGACTACCTTTATGCCCTTCAAACTCACAATTTTAGCTTCAATTCTCTTGGAAGTTTTCACACACCCCCATGTACATGAGCTCCTCTTATGTCTTGATCCTTATGTTGTACAAAAACTCCCAAAATGTGCTTTCAAAACCAATCTTTGCTTCTTTTTCTTCCCACAAGGTATTTACAACTTGTTTGCATAAAGGAACACCAAATACACTTTATGAGACATAAACATTGGTAAAAATGATGCTCAATGCATGTAAAACATATAGATAAATATGTCTACTCAAGCACTTATAAACTATCTTTATTTGCTTTACTTGAGTACAACTCATTTCTTGATTTCTTTTCACTTGTGCTTTTGGAGTTCTTTACTGTTGAGCTTCAGGTTATACATTTAGCCTCTTATCATTTTGTCCTTGTTCTTCATGTTTTGATTGCTTGATGACAAGCAAACATTTAGGAGTGGGGATGTTTGATGAGTATCTAAATGTATGCATTTTGATAAGTGCTTGTGTGATATGAATGCAAAGCATTCTATCCTTATGTTGAGCATTACTTTTCTCAGGTTTTATATTAATATGTGTGTTTTTATGTTACTTTTATGCAGGTATGGTTGTGAGGCTGAGTATGAAGGAAATAGTCCAATGTGGATCATAATGCACCTATTTTGGAGGAGATCTTACTAAGGTTCAAACGCGAAGACATAGGACAGGTGTGAGATGCTAGAGTGTGTGCCATCCTCCTCGCATTCGAGTGAGTACATCCATTTGGAGGGGAACAAAGGCAGTCACACTCGAGCATTCCGTCTTATGCATATAAGAATAGGAGCTCCACCAACATATATATCATTGAAGAAGCAAGTGATTCACGACGTGAACGTGTGCTTGTTTGCGTTACCCTGATGAAAGTATGAATTGGGAAGTTATTTAGGCCGAACACCGTGAGCGTAACATCAGTAGCGACCTGCTCACGACCGGCGAGAAACCAGAGAAACAGAGATCCACACGGGTGTGTGGAAATTATCCATGCCTGTGTGGAAATTCCGAACGGGCGCATGTATCGTCCACGCCCGTGGAGTTGCCCGATTTTGGTATTCTTTTCTCTATCTTTTCCCCAACTTGCGAGAGGGCTTCGGCTAGGGTTTCGAGGGGTATTAGCCAAGGTTTTGGAAAGGTTCTACGACTACGACATCGTAATTCCATTAGGAAGAAGGTTGGTAGGGGAGCTTCGATCGAGGCGTATCCTAACCGGACGAAGGAATCCTTGGACCACGAGTGGAGGACTTTCCACAAGACCATCGAGACGACAATCGATGGGGTTTCTTTATGGATTCATTGCTTTTACATTCGATTTCTTTGATTGTACTTAGCTCCGTGGAGAGCTAAACCCCTAGTGGGTACTTGGGTGATTGTGAACGCTAGGATGTATTCGCTTCATTGTACTTCTTTATTATGCTTTCAATAAATTGATGTTTATTGTGAGTTCCAACCTTGAATGCTTGATTGTATGAACATTTCCCCTAGAGTGACACTAGGGTTGAGAGTTCTTGTTGGTAACCTTGTGAGTGAGTGATACACCACGAGCGTTAGACAAAGCTAGGTTGTAGAGGGTTGAGAGGGTGAGTGGAGAGGTACAGGAGCGTCCCTTTTCCCCTCTGACGTGATAGATTCTACCTCCGTTCCTCAAGTTCTTTGTGGCCATAATAGAGTAAATGGTCTAAGTGATGAACCTCCGCTGGGGCCTAGTTGCGCGTGCAATGGACTGAAGCGTTGAGGTGATCTTAGTATCTAGGGCTTAATTGTGGCTAGGGACCTTCCGCCTGGACCAAAGGGTTAGGTCTAAATCTAGGAAGAGATTTATCACTTGGAATCCCTAGTGCTCATTGCAACTCTATGGGAGTGCGAGGTGTTGAGATTGTTCGATTTCTCCTCCGGGACATGTATAGAGTTAGGCATAGTTGACCTTAGATTTGGGACTATGTATGTAAGGATTTCCACGACTCACCATTGCATTGATTATTAAGCATAATAGAGAGTTCTTGCACTTGAAGCGATTATCCTAGGTGAAGCATCATCCGAGTACCCCATCTTTATCGTTTGCCTTGCCTCCTCCTTACTTTTGCTCTCTTACTTGTTGCTTTTAATTTCTGAGAATTGAATCATTACCACACTTATCATTGTTGATACTCCACATAGCTAAGAATCGAATTAAGTGTCTTTACTCCCTACTCCCTGTGGATTCGACCCCGCTCACCCGGGATTATTACTTCGATAAACCCGTGCACTTGCGGGATATACGCAAGGAGACCTTGTCACATTTATATATAAGTTTGTTATATTCTAGCATGCACTTTTGGTTGATACAATGCCTGTTTTATGTTTAGATTGATTTTATTTGTGTTGCAGGCTTAAAAAAAGACAAGAGGAGCTCAAGAATGCAATTGGGATGAAATCAACATTAAAAACTACATTTGGCTGTAAACCTCACGAGCTCCATGCACCCGCATGAATGCCCTTGAGACTCACTGGAGATTTCAGCACTAGTTACTATAGATGAATTATTACAATAAATATAGTGTAGCAAAGTATTGTAGCTGGTTAATGCAGCAAAAGTTCCATACCACAGAATTAATTTTTGGGCAGAAAAAGCTGTGAACCTCTCGGGCGTCCATGCGCTCTCATGGAGCTCATAAGGCTCAGGTGGATTGATTGAAATCCCGCAAGTATGCTTGGTTGTTAGGTAATACCTCTCGCATAAGCATGAGAGGGTCATATTCCCTAGGCTAAAGTAGCTACCCTTACTTCCTCTTTACATGTTTAGCCTACCAAATCACGTTTGAGTGCACTAAACCTACTAAGAAAACGAAACCAATGTGAGAAAGTGTCTACATGCCAAGGTGTGAGGGTGAAAATCCAAGGAATGAGGGTAGTCACTAATGCAGATTCCCTTAGGGTTACTAAAGCTATAGGGATGCTAGAGTTTCTAAGCAAATGGTAGTTTGGGTCAAGAGAAATCCTAAAGTAGGTTACCATGATGGTCATGGAAATAATCCCAAATCCCATACATTTATTGGCTCGAATGTCTTCTGACCAAATCCTCCAATGATTGCATTTTAAATATGAAATCTCTAATTAGGGCAGATACTCAATACCTAGGTCTGATCATAATTGTTTGAGGGGTATGAAATACTCAATGGTCATGGTGTATTCATACATGAATCCTAATCAAGCTAAGTGTGCCTAGCACGACGGCGTAGGTCACGCAACTAAGTGCAATCTAGAAGTTAAATTACAGAGTTCTCATGCAAATCAACACATTAAAGATCAAAAAGCTTAAATTAAGAAAAAAGCTAAATGTATTAAAACAACTCAAAGAATCCAACTAAACAAGTTCAAACCAAAGTTTATCAGCATCGAGTGACCTTGGGGTCTAGCCATCTGACACGCATCCGAATATGCGTGTAAACCGCAAGTGCACGGGTGTCGAAGTAATAATTACCGCGGTGAGTGGGTAGTCGAATCCACAGGGAACTGGGTTACTAGTACTAACTTCTTCTCTACTTTCTAGCCTAATGATAAATGGAAAGGTGTGGTGATCTAATGTGCGAAGAAATGAATACCAGAGACGAATATGCAAGGATGAAATGGAGGGAGATCTCAATCAGTAAAAGTAGGGTATTCGGGCAATGCTCCCCCTAGGATTCAGGTAATAGGTACCGAATGAGCAAAGTGTTTCTTTGAAGAGTAAGTTAAGTCATGGAAATCCAAATATAATCGGATCTGTCCTCCCGGTCACTGATACTAGTCCCCTACGAGGTCCCGGTGGAGAAATCGCTCAATCTCAACACCTCACACCACATATGACCGCAAAGCACTCTAGGGATTCCAAGAGGTGTATCCGATTCCTAAAGATTGGTCCAACCCTAATCCCAGCGAAGGATCCTAACCCCCTACAAGGTCCCAACGAAGAAATCTCTCAATCTCACGCCTCACGCCAAATATGGTTGCGTAGAGCTTAGGGAACAGAGATAGAATACACTCAATCGGAAGTGAGAGGGGACACTCTACTATCTCATGACTCACCCTCTCAACCCTCTTTAACCTTGAAGTTCTAACTCTAATGGAGACCTCTCTCACATCAAAGTAACAAATCATGCAAATCCAATCAACCACAAGGATTAATTAAACAAGCAAGCAATGAGAATATAAGATTAAAACTTAATCAAACTCGGATTAAATAGAAACACTAAGCAAATCCACAAAAGATGAGAATCCTAGTGTTCACAAGCCCAACTACCGTTTAGGGTTTTAGCTCTCTATGGACCAACATACAAAACACACCATCAATGAATGAAAGTACATTAAAACCATAGAAATAAACCCCCTTATATATGAACTGATGGCCTTGATGGAGAGCTTCGACGTCTTGAAGGACCCACTCCGAAGCTAGGTTCACCTGTGGCTTCCTTAATGCTATGACGGAGGAGGAATCGATCAAAGTTGGTGACGAAGTACCTTCGAAGCCGCAAAGACCTCCTCTCCAAACCCTAACCGTCTCACCCCTCAAGGGCCCCACAAAAGATGAGAAAGAATAGGGCAAAATGGCTATTTATAGGCCTTAGATCGTGTCTATCACGTGCCCCCATGCGCCCGTGTGGATTTTTCACGCGCCCGCGTGGGCTGCAAGAATTTCCACGCGGGCGCGCGGAATTTCCACGCGGGCACGTGAACAGTAAGTTTGCTACATCACTGCTACATGTCCGGGCACACGATCATGTGGTAGGCTATAAAACTTTTCTTCATCGACGTATCTTTGAGAGTTCTTGCAATCTTCACAAAGAGAAGGAACATGAAGATGTGGCTGTCTTTGTGGCCTTCCAACTCGTAAATTGACTTGAATCTTCTTGGAAGTTGGCACACATCTCCATGTTTATGAACTCCTCTCGTGTCTTGGTCCTAGAATTGAATAAGAACTCCCAACATTGTGTCTTTATAGCCCATCTTTGCTTCCTTTTTACTCTTCAAGGAATTCACAACCTATATGCATAAAAGAACACCAAATATACAATATGAGACATAAACTATGGTAAAAATGATGCTCGATGCATGTAAAACATATATAAAAATATGTCTACTCAAGCACTTACCACCATCCATACAAGCAAATGCAAGAGATGAGTTCATGTAAACAACTATAAAATGCATAATAAAGCTCCCTTAAACAATGGAAGCATGAGGATGAGAAGGAATGGCGTGGAAAGCTTCCACAGATATCACTATGAGAGTGGCTTCCCTTGTCATCTTCAAGCTCCACAAAGATGAAATCGGTGAAGATCTTACCTAATAATGCTTCTCCCTTTTATTTCCTCCCTCAATAACGCGGACCTTCTTTTACCCTAGTGAAGTTTCCTCCTCCTAGGGCTTCAGAGTCCCCAAGAAAGAACTCTCTAAAATCTGGCCAAACTTTTCACATAAAAAGGTTCACCCGAGCCTTATGGGCTTCATACGGGCGTATGGAGCCCGTGAGGGTTACAGTCGATTCTGCACAAAAATTTATTCAGGTGTTACAATACTTTTGTTATAGTAAACATCCACTGTACTTTTGCTATATTGCTTTGCTATAGTGTCCGTCTACAGCATGGGTGCTAAAAACTGCAATGAGTTTCATAGGCTTCACACGGGAACATAGACCCCGTGAGGTTTATAGTGAAATTCTTGTAGAACACATAATTTGATTGTGACAACGCAAGTGCACGGGTTGCCAAGTAATACCTTTTGCTTAAGCATGAGAGGGTTGTATTCCTAGGGTTCGAGAAGCTACTCTTACTTCCACGTCGTGTGTTGTCTAGCCTACAGGTTCGAGTGATGTGTTCTAAAATACAAGGAAATAGAAAGAACTCTAAATAAGTGTCTATAGTCGAGGCAAAGCGGGGGTAGAAATCAGGGGTTGAAGCTGGCCATGGATGTGGATTCCCCTGGGGTTATTAAATTGAGAAGGATGCTACCACTATAATGCAATTGGTAATTTGGACCAAAAGATTCCAAGGATAGGTCAGCCCGATGGTCACGACAATTGACCCATAATTCGGTACTAGTATTTATACAGAATTTCTTCTGACCAAATCCTCCTACGATTGCATTAAAAATTGGGAAATCTCTAATTAGGGCCACAACACAAGCTAGGTCCAACCTTAGTGGTGTAGGGGCACAAAATAATTGATGGTCATGGTGTATTTGTACATGAATCCCATCCAAGCTAGGTGTGTCTAGTACAAGGAGGATGGTCACTGTCACCTGCTAACCAGCGGGCCCTGTGACGTGACAATTGGCATGATGACCTAAGGATTGATTACCCACCACTCTATCCTTGAGTCATTATAATGCTAAAACCAACTTTGAAATAAACAATACTGAAACAGAAAACACTTATGCAATAAGATGCACAAAACCAATGCTATGCTTAATACACAGAAGAGGCAACAACAACAACCTTATTAATAGGTTTCAAGAAATATACTGATCAAAAATACCAGAAGGTTTCAATAGAAATAATCAACATACAAAACATACAGATAGAGTGGCAAATACACTAGTGGATCCATGTTCTTATACAAAACTACATATTCGATAAGAAATATACATAGGACAAGAAATAACAAGATAGAGAGAACAATGCCCAACACTTTACTGCACTACCTCGCTAGTGCATGATAAAGCCTAGAAAGGATGGAAAGGGGGTGAGTAACCTAAGTCACTCAGTGAATGAATTAGCACATTTTAGCAGAATAATAAAATAAACCAAAGGATTTTCTTAAGCAAGATCTCGCATTCAAACATGAATTATGACATTTCCCACAAAAATGGGTGAACATAATACACAAGAATCAAATCAATAACTCTTTTAAAAGACACATTTTTTATCAAGAACTCTTTTCAACAATCTAGGCTCCATGGACTTGCACAAAACAAATTTCAATAATCTTTACAAGATAAATAAGTCATCAAAACATCGATCCAAAATGTAAACAAGTGAATTTTACTCAAAAGGCTGATTTTATGAAATCAAAGTTTTCTCAAATACGAAAATTTCAATTCAAAGGAATGGGCAATGGCCTAAAAACACTCTCTAACTTAGCTATCGTCGAGACTAGATCGAGAGCTATCAAAGTGTTTATAACTTTAACGTTGGCCAACCGAGAGCCCATGTGGTGACTCCGAATTCTCAGTGTGTATCCATTAGGGTTCCACACATCACCGGAACTTGACATAAGCTAGGATCTTCACGCCACCTTAACAAGCTGTCGTGAGGACCGCCTACTACTATAGGGTAGTACACCATGATAAGTGCTTGAGTAGACATATTTCTCTATATGTTTTACATGCATTGAGCATCATTTTTACCATGGTTTATGTCTCATTAAGTGTATATATCGTTCCTTTAAGCAAATAGGTTGTGGTAGCCTTGAAAGAAGAAAAAGAAGCAAAGATAGGTTTTGGAGGCACCTTTTGGGAGTTTTTGTATAACATCAGGATCAAGACACAAGAGGAGATCATGTACATGGGGGTGTGTACTAACTTCCAAGAGAATTAAAGCCAAATTGCTAGTTGGAAGGGCACAAAGCCAGTCATATTCCTATGTCCCTACTTGTGTAAAAGATTCAAGAATCTTCCCAATGTTGGTTAGATGACAAGAAGCACCGTAACCTACCACATGGATGTGTACCCATTCATGTGGCCTCAAGAGAAGAGTGTGGAACCTTGTCATGAAGAATACTTTAGCAAATCATTGTTCACGTGACCGTGTGAAATTTCCACGTGGTTACGTGGGGGGTTTCTAGCCCACACGGTTAAGTGGGACGCTCGTGACATACTCAGTTTTTGACTATAAATAGCCCTTTTACCCAATTCTTTGGGGACTTTTTGCCAGTGTTTGAAAGGAAAAGCGACTAGGGTTTCGAGAGGAGGTTTTTGGCAAATTTGGGAGGGGGGGTTCTTCACCAACTTTAATAGATCTTTTTTCATCATAGTGTAGAGGAAGCCATCAGTGACTTAGCTTAGGAGAGAGATCCTTCAAGACGTTGAGTGACCCATCAAGGCCATCGTCATGAATTCAAGGGGGGTTTTATTCCATGGTTTTCATTGTTTTTCATTGCACTATTATTTGCTTTGTAATTTACCTTATGGAGGGCTAAAACTTAGTAGGTATTTGGGCATTTGAACCCTAGGATCTTATCATTTTATTGATTTACTCTGTGTTTTCTATTAAATCTGGGTTAATTGAGTTTCAATCTTGTTTTCTTATTACTTGCATGTCATATTAATCCTTTTGGCTGATTTATATTGCATGATTTGTTGCCTTAGTGAGAGAGAGGTCTCCATTAGGGTTAGAACTCCAAGATTGAAGAGGGTTGAGAGGGTAAGCCATGAGATAATGGAGTGTTCCCTTTCCCCTTCAATTAGTACATCCTATCTCGATATTCCCTAGGCTTTACACAACCATATTTTGTATGAGGTGTAAGATTGAGAGATTTCTCCACTGGGACCTTGTAGGGGGTTAGAGATCATTCACCTAGAAGTAGGGTTAGGTCTATTCTTTGGAATCGGGTGTAGTCTTAGGAATCCGTAGAGTCTATTGTAGTCATATATGGTGTGAGGTGTTGAGATTGAGGGATTTTGGCACCGGGACCTCGTAGGGGACTAGTATCGGTGGCCTGGAGGTAGGGATCGATTATTCTTGGATTAGCTTGACTCGTTTAACATGATTTAGAAACATATAGTAAGTCTTGCGCTTTATGTTGGATCCTAGGGGAGCATTGCCAGGGTACCTCATCTTTATTGAAAGAGTCTTCCCTCTTTTCTACTTTTCTTTGCTTGCTTGCAATATTCATAGTCTAGTGATTGAGTTCATTTTACAAAAATTTTGATTTTGACTAGATAACTGAGAAGTGGTCACTACCAATACTTCCATTCCCTGTGGATTCGACTACCTGACTCATTGGGTACTTTATTACACCGCCCGGTCACCATCAAAACCTGTGGAAGCTCAATAGTACCATATGTATGTAACAAACATGCATTTCAGATCCATGGCACCATCCCAAACCAAGGATGAAAACGAAATCCACAACTCCCAATGGTAAAAGCTCAACAACAAGTAAACATGCTCATAAGAATTATTTTGATTTTGCAAAGCATTAAGCAATAAGGGCATATTACTTTTAATTAACCAACAAAAGTTTTCCAAATACAACTCAAAGGCTGGAAAATATCATCCAAATTGATCAACACCGTGAATTGAATATGATAAAACAAAGACATGATTATAAATCACTGACAACGGCCTTTTGCGTGTGTACTGCAAGTGCAAAGGTTTATCGAAGTAATAATACCCTGGTGAGTGGGTAGTCGAATCCACAGGGGATAATGATCAGGAATACAAAGATTTCTATTTAAGTTGAACAAGGATGAATTAAAAGTGATGTGAATAAGAATCAATGCAAATAGGAATAAGAAAAGAAGAAGGGGCACGAATAAAAGATAGGAGAGGTAATCGACGATAAATGGAGCACTCGGACATTGCTCACCATAGGACTATTATTTCAAGTGCAAGTCCAGTTATTATGCTTCTTAACTAATGTATAATGAGTCGTGGATATCCTTAAGCACACTGTCCCAAAACTTAAGGTCAACTATGACTAACTCTACACTATGCCCATGATGAGTGCGATCCGCAAGTGCACGGAGTCGTCAAGTAATACCTCTAGTGCGAGCACGAGAGGGTCGTATTCCCTGGGCCCAAGGATCTACCCTTACTTCCTCTTCGCTTATTGTCTAGCCGACAGATTCGAACGGTTTCTCTAATCTATTAATTTAAATAAGATGACTACAAGTGGAGACTAAAAATACGGAGAGGGGTATAAAAATCGGGGAAAGGAACGGTCACGGATGCGGATTCCCTAGGGGCTACTAAAGTGCACGGGGATGCTAAGAATGTCATGCAATTGAAGGTTTGGACCTAGAGATTTCCTAGATTAGGTCAACCCGATGGTCACGGCCATTGACCCCTAATCCGGTATAAGTATTGACACGAATTTCTTCCGATCAAATCCTCATACGATTGCATTAACAAGTGGGGAAATCCCTAATTAGAGCCGGAACACAACTTGGTCTAGCCCCTAATGGTGGAGGGGCATGAATCACCCGATGGTCACGGCGTATTCGTACATGAATCCCTTCCAAACTTGTTGTGTCTAGTACAAGGGCGATGGTCACGCTACCAAGTACAACCCTAGCAGCTTGGTTTTACTGAGTTCTCATGTAAGCAACACATCAAATGCACCAAGAATGAATCTCAAAACACAACAATTGCAATAAACAAACTTAAATCATCCAAATACACAAGTTCACCCCTAAGGTTCACCGCAGTCCGGTGACCTTGGGGTCTACTCATCCATACAAACAAATCCAAGCAACAAATCCATGCAAACAACTACGAATGGCATAATAAAAAAACTCCCTCAAACAATGGAAGAAGGAAGACAAGCCAAGCTAGGTGGAAAGGCTTCCATGGACGCCGCAATGGGGGCGGCTTCCCTCATCGTCTACAAACTCCCAAAGAAGAGATCGATGAAGATCTAGCCAAATTCGAGCTTCTCCCTTAGATTTCTCTTCTCCAAAACATGTAATCTTGCCTCTCAAAGACTGGTGAAAATCGGCTTGAAGAACTCTCTCCAAAAACTCCTCCCCTTGCCCTAGAAGAAATCAGCTTCTTATATACCCCGTCAGTCCATGCGGGCGCATGGAGCCCGTGAAGCTCACAGCCAAATGCCCAAAAACCTGCCGGTGCTACAGTGTTTTTGTTACAGTGTTTTCCTACAGTAGCCGAGGCTTGAGAATTCCCAGCAAACCTCACGGGCATCCATGCGGGCGCATGGAGCCCGTGAAACTCCCAGCCAAATGGCCGCAACAAGAACAATGACCTGCTACAGTGCCTCTACAGTGCATTGATTTGGGACTATGTATGTAAGGATTTCCACGACTCACCATTGCATTGATTAGGAAGCATAATAGAGAGTTCTTGCACTTTAAGCGATTATCCTAGGTGAAGCATCATCCGAGTACCCCATCTTTATCGATTGCCTTACCTCCTCCTTACTTTTGCTCTCTTGTTGCTTTTAATTGTTGAGAATTGAATCATTGTCACACTTATCATTGTTGATATTCCACATAGCTAAGAATCGAATTAAGTGTCTTTACTCCCTTCTCCCTGTGGATTTGATACCCGCTCACCCGGGATTATTACTTCGACAAACCCGTGCACTTACGGGATATACGCAAGGGGATCTTGTCAGACCCATAGCCATAATTAAGCCCCCGATACTAAGGATTACTTCAATGTTTCACTCTATTGCTTGTGCAATAAGCCCTAGTGGAGTTCATATCTTAGCACTTCACTCTATTGTTACCGCAAAGAACTCTTGGAATGTGGAGGTACGATAAATCACATCCGAAAGGAAAGGGGATGTTCCGCTACCTCTCTACTCACCCTCTCAACCCTCTCCAATCTAGCATTATCTAACTCTCATGGTGTGTCACTCATCCACAAAGATTACCATGATGGATTCTTAACCCAAGTGTCACTCTAAGGGAAAATCAACTCAACAAGCATTCCAGATTGCAACTACATCAATTAAAGAAGGCATAATAAAAGGTCAATGAAACAATATCATCCTAGGATATATAAGTCCAAGTACCCACTAGGGGTTTAGCTCTCCATAGAGCAAAATACAATCAATAATGAAATCGAAAGTAAAAATATGCAATCCATGAATAAAAACCCTTGGTTCCCGTGTCGATGGTCTTGTGGAGTAGCCGCGTCTTCTGAAAAGGTTCCCTCGTCAAGCCTATTGCATACCTTGCCGAATCGATGCTGACGAAAGCTCCCCCAATAACTATCTTTTGAAAGAATGCAGTGTTAAAGACCATAGAACCACTCAAAAAACCTAGCCAACGCCTTTCCAAACCCTAGCCGCGAGTGCCTCCAAAGATGGTGAATAGATGGGCAAAGATTGGAAAAAGATTCTCAAAATGGCTGAAGTTGTGACTTAAATAGGCTGGAATCGGGCATCCACATGGGCGTATGGAATTTCCACACGCCCGTATGAATCTACAAGAATCTATTTTCCAGAGGACTTTAAACAATATCCTCTATAGTAATTTGGTACAGTGATTTACTACATTACTTGCTATAGTACCCCACTAAAGTACTCTCGAATCTACACTTACGTTGAGGCCACCTGAACGGGCACACATCCATACGGTAGATCACATTATATATTCAATACAATCACATTTGATGACAATTTTGCTAGAATTGCAAAAGTCGAAACACGTGAGTGTGACCGCCTTTTGTGCCCTCCAATTTGCATGTTTGTCGAAGCTACTAATCGGAGGTGTGCACACACTCATATGTCTTTGAGTACAACTTGTGTCTTCACGCTTTGTGCACTACAAGATTTCATCAACAAAATGCATGCATGATCTACTTTGGCTTCTTTCTTTCATACTTGTCTCCACAACCCTACATGCACAAAAGATCACGAATACACATGTATAAGAGATAAATTTGATAAATAATGCTCATTGCAAGAAAAGAATACTTTATATTACTAATACACAAGCACTTATCACTATACTAACTTCCAAAAAAATTTACAAGAGTTTCCTTTGTACGTGAAGGATAAAAATTTTTACAAGGCTTAAAATCCCCTCAAAACCCCACAAAAATGACAAACAATCAATCCCCCATAAGAAATTCATCCATTCATCAAGAGAAAATAAGGGCATAGAAGAAGAAAGAAAAATTCTAAAAACTAGGGTTTAGAGAGACATGCCTCTAATAGTTGATGGAAATGATGGTGAAACACCCAATAAACCTTGCAAAACAAGAGTACAAGAGTAGGAGAGTGATCTAGAGCAAAAAATTTGATGAAAAGTGGTGAAAAATGTGTGAAAAAGGTCGAGAATTGAGTGAGATATGAGAAGAAGAAGAATAAGATATATATATATATATATATATATATAGAGAGAGAGAGAGAGAGAGAGAGAGAGAGAGAGAGAGAATGTGGCAAAGTGGGCTAATAATGGGTTGCCCTACTTGTTAACATATTGGCCAACACTTAAGCCCCTCATGAAGCTCTTGTGGAGCTTTCATGGGTCCCTTAATGGGTATCAAAAGGGCCGTGAAACTAACTCGAGAGCTTTATGGCCTGCTTGCCGGGTTAAGAAGCCCGGTAAGCCTCTCGGCCATGCTTTATGAGCTAGAATAAGCCATGAAGCAACCTGTTAAGCGCAGAAAAACACTCTAAAACACTGAAGCTTTCATACAATCATCAACCATGTGAAATACACTTAAAGCACATCAAATAGAGCATGAAAACTCATCAAACATTCACTAACTCAATGAATAATCATCAAGAAACATCAATCAAGCATGAAATGATAGAAATTAAGCACTAAACATGCATGAAATGATAAGAATAGAAAAGAAAGTATGCATGCATAAAACACTAACCAACAGAGGGGATAACACCACATGTGAATGAGCACAAGTTTGATAAACAAAAACACACAAAGAAGAAGGGCATGTGTATGAAGCATAACAAAAAGAGAAAAATAAAGGAGCATAACAACTAGACACACAAGAATACAAAAATAACAAAACGGATGGAATGAAAACTTTGGTTGCCTCCCAAGAAGCGCTTGTTTAACGTCATTAGCTTGACACATGGATTAACCAATTTATCAATGCTAGAGTTGATCTGAGTTGGACCTAAAGAAAAATTACTTCCTCATGAATTTATCTTGAATCGGGATCTTTTGGTTCAACTTTATCCCAGTTTTGCCGAGGGAGCAACCCCTTTTTTCACCTTGAATTGGTCAAAATACGCAGAATTTTTGAGTTTTCGTGGGGGATTAGACCCAATAACAGGGGGCCTGTGGCTGAGCGATATAGCACACCATCATTTAGCTATTGCAATTCTTTTCCTGATCGCCGGTCATATGTATAGGACCAACTGGGGTATTGGTCATGGACATAAATTTATTTTAGAAGCCCATAAAGTCCTATTTTTTCCATTGGGTTCCTTACTAGACTTTAGTAACTGAACCAAAAAAAGAGGCATATGGAATGTTGCGTGGCTAGTTCGATGAAGGACAAAATTCATCAGTTAGAGGAATGGATGGATAGGGTAGAGGAAGTCATCAGATGGTTAAATGATTTTCTAGGCTCATACTTGAGGGAAACCCAGTTTCCTGCCTTTCCCTTTGTGAAATAGTTCAGAGCCTTTCAGAAGGATTGTTGGAACTCGTTGTTTGGTCAAAGTGTTGACCTCAAAGGTGCATACCATCCCTTATCGATTTGATGTTAACCTTCCCGAAAGATGACTTTGTCAATAAGAGCTCTTGTGAGTCATCAGCTTGTTATCCCTAATCTACGAAGCAGGCCAAGCCCTACCCACGGCTTCTCCTGCTATGCAAGCTGTATTGCTCACTACCACACAAGAAGCTAAAGTTCACTTACTTTTAAGGTGGAACAAATCAAAGAGAATTTCCTCCGGTATTCTTGGGTGTGTTGCATGAGAAGTAGGGCTTCAGTCAATAACCATTGACCTTGAATATCAACTTATCCTAATGACTTATCTCGACAACACCATGAGGGAACACTTGTGACACTGTGAATGGTCCATGCTACTGACACACCCCTTGCGTGTGACCCGCAAATGCACGGGTTTGTCAAAGAATAATACCCCGATGAGTGGGTAGTCAAATCGACATGGAATAGTGATCAGAAACACAAAGATTACTATTTAATAACGTGAAGATGAATCAATAGTGGTGTGAACAAAATCAATATAAAAAGAACTAAAGGAAATAAGAAAGAGAGGCACAATAAAATGAGAATAAAGGCAATCGAGTAGAAAGTGGGATGACAAGGTCCCCTTGCGTATATCATGCGATTGCACGGGTTTTGTCAAGTAATAATCCCGGATGAGCGGGTATCGTGTCCACAAAGTGAGTAGGGAATAAAAAAACACTTAATTCGCTTCTTAGCTATGTGAAAGATGAATAGTGATATATGTGACAATGATTCAATTCTCAAAAAGTAAAAACAACAAGTAAGAGAGCACAAGTTAAGGAGAAGGTAAGGCAATCGATAAAGATGGGGTACCCGGATATTGCTCCGCCTAGGACAATCGTTTCAAGTGCAAGAACCATCTATTATGCTTCCTAATTAATGCAATAGTGAGTCATGGAAATCCTTAATTACATAGTCCCAAATCTAAAGTCAACCATGCCTAACTCTATACATAACCCGGAGGAGAGATTGGATAACATCTCAACCTCGCACTCGCATAGAATTGCAATAAGCTTTAGGGATTCCAAGTGATAAATCACTTCCTAATTATAGATCTAAACCTTAGGTCTAGGTGGAAGGTCCATAACCACAATTAAGCCCAAGATACTAAGATCACTTCTACGCTTCACTCCATTGCACCCTCAACTATGCCCCAGCGGAAGGTCATCCCTTAGACCATTCACTCTATTATGACCGCAAAGAACTCGAGGAACGAAGGTAGAATCTAACACATCGGAGGGGAAAGGGGAAGCTCCTGTACCTCTCGACTCACCCTCTCAACCCTCTTCAACCTAGCTTTGTCTAACACTCATGGTGTGTCAGTCACTCACAAGGTTACCAACAAGAACTTTCAACCCTAGTGTCACTTTAGGGGATTATTCAAATAATCAAGCATTCAAGGTTGGAACTCACAATAAACATCAATTAATTGAAAGCATAAAAAAGAGATACAATGAAACGAATACATCCTAGGGTTCACAAATACCCAAGTACCCACTAGGGTCCTTTGTCTGGCCTAGGATACACCTCGCCGGATAGGTGCCGACGAAAGCTCTACCAATAACCTTCTTCCAAATAACGTGCGATGTTGGGGCCGTAGAACCTCTCCAAAACCCTAGCCAATATCTCTCAAAACCCTAGCCGAAGCCCTCTCTCAAGTTGGGGAAAAGATCGAGAAAAGAATGCTGAAATCGGGGCTGAATAGTCTTTAAATAAGGCTAGAATTGGGAATCCACAAGCCCCTGTGGACGCCCCTATGGATTTTCTACGACAGTGCGTGGAATTTCCACACTGAACGCGTGGATTCTTTGTTCTGCAGCTTTTCTACGGCGTGAATGAGAGGTCTTCTACAAGATTTTGCTATGGTGCTCTGCCATGATCTCCGCCCTGAAATACTTCTTGAATCCATACTTTCATCGAGGTAACGCAAACGGGCACACATTCACGTCGTGGATCGCTTTGCTTCTTCAATGACGGATAAGTAACAAGGTCCCCTTGCGTATATCCCGCAAGTGCAAAGGTTTGTCGAAGTAATAATCCCGGGTGAGTCGTATCGAATCCACAGGGGAGTAGGGGAATAAAAAAATACTTAATTGAATCTTAGCTATGTAAAAAGATCAATGATAATGAGTGTGACAATGATTCAATTCTCAACAGTAAAAGCAACAAGTAAGAGAGCAAAAGTAAAGAAGGGGTAAGGCAATCGATAAAGATGGGGTACCCGGATAATGCTCCACCTAGGATAATTGTTTTTAAGTGCAAGAACCCCTATTATGCTTCCTAATCAATGCAATGGTGAGTCATGGAAATCCTTAATTACATAGTCCCAAATCTAAGGTCAACTATGCCTAACTCTATACATGTCCCGGAGGAGAAATCGAATAATCTCAACACCTCGCACTCGCATAGAGTTGCAATGAGCTCTAGGGATTCCAAGTGATAAATCTCTTTCTAATTATAGACCTAAACCTTTGGTCCAGGTGGAAGGTCCCTAACCACAATTGAGCCCTAGATACTAAGATCACCTCAACGCTCATTCCGCTAGACGCACAACTAAGCCCCTGGAGGAAGTTCATCCCTTAGATCATTCACTCTATTATGGCCGCAAAGAACTCGAGGAATGGAGGTAGAATCTATCACGCCCGAGGGAAATGGGGACGCTCCCTGCACTCTCGACTCACCCTCCTCAACCCTCTCCAAACTAGCTTTGTCTAACATCGTGGTGTGTCACTCACTCACAAGGTTACCAACAAGAACTCTCAACCCTAGTGTCACTCTATGGGAAATGTTCATACAATCAAGCATCTCAAGGTTGGAACTCACAATAAACATCAATTTATTGAAAGCATAATAAAGAGGTTCAAAAGAAACAAATACATCCTAGGGTTCATAATACCCGAGTACCCACTAGGGGTTTAGGTCTCCATGGAGCTAAGTACAATCAAAGAAATAGAATGTAAAAACAATGAATCCATAAAGAAATCCCCTCGGAATCATGTTAATGGTCTGAGTGGAAAGTCCTCTACTGCAGTCCAAAGGATTCCCTGCTCAGTATAGAATACGCCTACGATGAAGCTCCCCTACCCACCTTCTTCCTAAGGAATGAAGATGTCAGACCCGTAGAACCTCTCCAAAACCTTGGCCAATACCCCTCGAAAACCCCTAGGCGAAGCCCTCTCTCAAGTTGGGGGAAAAGATGGAGAAAAGAATACCAAAAATCGGGGCTAAATCAGCTTTAAATAGGGCTCGAATCGAGCGACTACACTAAGGCAGCTGACGCATCATGCAGTGAATTTCCACACCAGGCGTGGATAATTTCCACATGCCAGCTGTGGATTCTCGTTTCCTGGTTTCTCGGCCACTGTGGAGCGATATGTCACATGATATGCTGCAATGTTGCTATAGTGTCAGCCACAACCCTACTCGCGATAAAAAGTGTTGGCAAACACTTTAGCATTTCACACCGACTCTATGTCTTCAGCGTTTTTGAACCTTAGCAAGTTTCCTCCGAAATTGGTGCATTATGATCCACATTGGCCTATTTCCTTCATACTCGGCCTCACAACCCTACCTGAATAAAAGTAACATAAAAACACACATATTAGTGTAAAAACCCGAGAAAAGTAATGCTCGACATAAGGAATGAACGCTCAGCATTCAGATCGCACAAGCACTTATCAATAAGTTGATGGAGATCTTGTTCTATGTGCATAAGTCGAATGCTTGAGTACGACCGCCCTTGTGCCCCTCCAAATGGTTGTACTTGACTCAAATATGAGGAGGTTGAGCACACACTCTAGCATCTCACACCCGACTATATGTCTTCCCCGATTGAACCTTAGCAAGATTTCCTCCAAAATCGTTGCATTATGATCCACATTGCTTCTTCCCTTCATAATCGGCCTCACAACCCTACCTGCATAAAAGTAACATAAAAACACATTTATTAGTGTAAAAACCCAAGAAAGGTAATGCTTAACATAAGGAAAGAATGCTTCGCATTCATATCGCACAAGAACTTATCATGGGGCACTCGGACATTGCTCCTCCTAGGACTATTGTTCCAAGTGCAATACCAATCATTATACCTCCTAACTGATGTCTAATGAGTCATGGAGATTGTAGATTGCTTTCCCGCAAGTATACAAGGTCTCCAAGTAATACCCTATGAGTAACACGGGGGCCATATTCCACGGGGCTAACGAGCTCCTATTACTCCTCCATCACTTACTTTCTTACCTTATAACTTAAACATGGTATTTCACTCTAATACATGTAACAATGCTAATAAATCACAAGTATAACAATTCTAAGGCAAGCAAGAACTCACAAGAGCAATGATGATGATAAATAGGCCTAGGGATGAGGATCCCCATGAGGGGTTATCATGATATATGGATGCATAAGAATCACATGGCAAGGGTGATTTAGACCGATGGATCTCAAAATTAGTTCAACACCAATCTCTCGGTGGTTAAACCCTAATCCCATATGAATAATGACAAGGATCTCTCCCTAATCACATTCTTATGATTGCATTAAGTGAAGGAAGATCATACAATAAGAAAACACTTAACCTAAGTCCATCCTTATAATTCGGAGGGGATACCAACATCAAATTTCTCGGCATATCGATACAAGAATACCCCTTCTAGCTCTTTAATGATCTAGTACATGCGAGTAGGTCACATCTACACGCATAACTCAACAAAGAACTAAGAATCTTCCATTTTATAGTTCTAGACATGAAGAACAATGAGCCAAACCATAAATCACACCAATACATTCCAAAATAAAAGTATAGCATCCAAAATACATGATGAACCCCCCAAGGTTCACCTACATCCGGTGGCCTTGGGGGTCTAGTATGCCATCATACAAACAAGAATCACAAACTCAAGAAACATAAGAAACAAAAAGCATAAATGGCACTCCTAGTTCGAATGATGGTGAAGAAGAACACTCCGGCGAATGACGCTTCCCTTTAGCCTCAAGGAATGCCGAATGTTCCTCCTCCATTGATGATGAAGCTCTTCCCTTGAGGTTCAAGTCCTTGATCACCTCAAGCCTCAAGCTAAACTCTCCCCAAGATGATGTTTTTCATTTCTCCTTCCCTTCCCAAAGTGTTAGCTGCCCAAGAATGTCAGAAAGTCCCCAAAGAATGGCCTCAAAATGCTCTCTTATACCCTCAAGATACTCCCTCTCCAAACCAGCCCATATGCCCTCAAAATAGACTCAAAACACACTAAAAATGGCCTCCATACTAGCCGTATACCGGCTCAAATTGGCCTCCATACTAGAGGTATACTGGCTCAATGAGTTCCTCATTAAGGTCATTTGGGATAGGGAAAAAGTGCACTCACCATGTAATAGTATCCATATTGGCTCAATGAGCACCTCATTGAGCCAGTATGCCATCAAACACATTATCCTCTTCTCTGGCTATAGTAATCATCCCTAGCTCAATCTAGGGTAGCAATGAGGCAGCAGTGCTCGTGGTTCAATTCCCCGACTCAAAAACACTCTAGAGTGCTATAGTGGCAGCTTAAAGTGATTTTGCTATAGTGCCAAATGCTATCAGAATCGTTACATTACCCCTACCGGCAATGATTCTGCTGCAGTGAATATGCTACAGTACCATGGCCTGGTTTTCTTCTCTTTTTCGCCCAAATTGTATCTTCGTGTCCTCCATGGTGTTTCTGTGCCCTACAAAGCAAATAGCACACTATTAAGCACAAACCGGCCATCAATCCTTATAGAAATACATGCTATATACATCAAATATATACACTAAAATACATACATTTAGACACTTATCAAATATCCCCACACCTAAGCGTTTGCTTGTCCCTAAGCAAATAAATCATGAAGAACAAGGGAAATGATAAGTGGCTAAATGTATTACCTGCTCAAATAAGTACAAGACTCTACAAGCATTGGAAAAATGACAACTAGATAATGAGTTACAAAACATTAAGCACAACAAAAAGATCCTGTCTCACCTCTTATATGTCTGTGCCATGTGTGTGAATCTTGTATTTCATCTACCCTTACCTGGTCTAGCCTACTTCGACTTTTAATCAAGTACAACTCTGAGATGCTAACTCACTCACATGCCAAGAGTACTATGTCTTAAAATGCTAAGTGTTACTTAAATAAACAAGTAAGATCCTTCCAAGTCCTGAACTTGAACTAAATCCATTTTCCTTTTCAAAGCCTCTAGTAGGTAGTTAACAAGATCACTAGGGTTTTTATTTTCATTTCATTTCATCATTCATTTTTTTCCCGAGTTCGACTAACATAGACTACACAAGGAAATTTTTTTGGAGGGTGCACATGTTGGTTAGGCATAAGAGCCACCCAACTACTCGATTACAGTCTACATAGACGCATTCATGCTCAATTAATAGAGGAATACTAACATAGACTCATTTTTCTTTTTTCACTTTTCATTTTTTTTCATATTTTCTTTTTCACATTCACCGTAGATCACGTCTTCATACTACTCTACATGCCAAAAAACTATGGCTAGCACAACAAGACTTAAAAGTTCTTAAGAGTTCATTGAATGAAAGAACTTAGTACTCTAAAACCAAATACTCAAAGTTATGTGTTAAGCATACAAGAGAGTTAGAGTAGTCAGGTTGGCTATTCCCAAGGCATCAACACAAGATTCAGTGCACAAGACAATACTAGAGGTGAAACAAGATTCAATTGAGCACAATAACAAATGTGTAACTCAAATTAATCATTAATCCATGCTAGATAAGTCTTACAATAATGAACAAGCCATCATGGGTAAACTAGCATGCAAATAATGCCCTAGATCAAAAGATACACCCATCCCCACTCCTAGTGTTGTACATTGTCCCCAAAGTACACTAGTCATGAAAACCATAATAATATATGCAATGAAAACAATGGAGCAGGGTGGAACAAACTTCCCCAGTTCAATCTTGTGCACACGGCGAGATGTGACCCGAACAAAAGGTGTTGCAAGCTTTCCATGTCAAGTCCAGCATCCATGGAATGTGGAGAGACTCACCAAGCTCCCTTAATACCATGCAAGGCATAAAGGGGCATCATCATTCCAAACAAAAACTATGATTGCAAAAATAAATACTAGGGAGTAGCCAAACACAAACATACTAGATAAAAGGAAGCAAAGTTCAACACAAGGTTGGTAGGCCATCCTCTTCCCAACTTATTAAAATTAAACAAACACACTTGCAACAAAAAGTAAAGAAACAAGCTGTAGAAATAAAAACAAGTGTCCATGCTCAGAAGTGAAAGATATCATCAAAAGGTGCAGCAGATGGCGGGTCGATGAAGCGAGGAAGCGATGAGTGAGTGCATGAGGATGATCCACGGGAGGAGATGATAAAGCGCTAGAAATGCTCGCTAGTTGGCTCGACCTCTAAAAACCTGGTAAATCCATCCTCACATCTCGCGCTACTCATGACTGATAGCCTGAATGTCATCCTCCATAGTCTTGAATCTAGAGTCGAAGTCTGATGGGAATGAAGTGCTAGGAGGGTCCGAGTGGGTGCCCCATCATATTCGGACTCTGACTCATCATGGTTATGCTAACTGGATTCTCCTGTGGTCAAGTGTGAAGCAAGTCTACATATGCCACTCTTTTTCTCTAACAAACCAATTGCTCAGAAGATAGGTGCTCCATAAGGTGCCACATTCCCGGACTATAGTCATGCCTCGAGTGCGGTCCAACAAATTCATACCGCGGATTAATCTTGTGATGTAGGGGCCCCGCAAAGATAGATCCCGATGAACAAACTAACCTTTGATGAATGAACGATTCGAGCAACAAGATGCTCAAGATGGATTGGATACTCCTCGAGGATGCCATACATGGTGAATAAGTCGGATTATGTAACTACACCCGTGCTATCTTTCTGACCTCCAATAGAGCGTGAGATGAAAGCATGAATTTATCTATGGAGGGGGTTCACCAAATGAGTAGCCTTCCGCATATTTGTGGTGTCACTAAGTGCTAAGGACTTCCAATATTTGCTTGCACTCATGCCAAATGGATAATCAATGCAGGGCCGATTAAGCAACGATGCGCTAATGAACTCATCATCATAAATTCCCATGTATTTTGCAAACTCCATGCGGTTCATTTCATGAATCTTGCCAAAAGCTTGAAACCTAATGGCACCTTGTCGTCGAATGAGAACACTCCTCTCATCTTGCTTCACCTCAAATGTGCTCAACACCTCCAATGTGAGTTGGCGAAAAGTAGGTTCATCAATTGAAAATAATTTTGTCCAACCATTTTGAGCAAATAAATCTTTCACTTGCTCATCCCACCTGAGTTCTCCTAGAATATTCCAATTAGTATGCTGAAAAATACCAAATGGTTTGGTCTTTAAATTTTCATAGCAAGACTTGTGAAGAGAACAAGAGAAACCGGGTTCTTCGGGGTGTAAGAGTCATTCCTCGGCCATTTAGAAGCGAGTTTCTTGATATGTGGAATTCCTATATCAATAATAATTCAAGTAAGAATTACAGGAATCCAAGAGGGTGCATAATGTGGCATGAAAAATGGATAAAAAAACATGATGAAACTCAAGAGAATAGGATCCATAAGTGCATGGATACTATTCAACTTGCAAGAGGCTCCCATCATCATGAATTCAAAAATTTGTACATAAATTCAAGATAATTCAAAAGACATGATCTTCATACCACACACAATACAAGCTAAAAAGCTTGAAATAATCCACACAAAAAGCTCAAGAAAGAAAGAAGAAAAGAAGAAAAAAATTTCATGCCATCAAGTTTCTTACTAACAAAAAGCTTGAGAGCACTTGAGTTTAGCTTGAAGAAGAACACTAGATCTACTTCCCAAGGAGATGAGGAGATGATTTAGAACAATACTTTGTGAGATTTAGCCATGCTTTTATGGATAATGAAGGTTAGGGTTCGTTTAGAGAAGAAGAATGAATAGAGAGAAAAGGTGGCAAGGTTCCCATGTAAAATATGACTCCATACAGCCTCAATGAGGTGCCTCATTGAGGCTGCTCGAAAGTAGTGTAAAAGTTGCTGAAATTTTCCAAACGGCATGCAATGAGCACCTCATTGAGGTTGTTTGGCTTAGTTCAAATGGAAAAATCCAAACGGCCTCAATGAGGTGCTCATTAAGGCCGCTTTGAGAGCAAACTAAACTTTCCGGGAAAAATCCAAACGGCCTCAATTAGCTCCTCATTGAGGCCTTTTTGGACTTAAAAATTATTCTTTAAAGCTTTGAATGCTTCTCCAAACTCATGGGCATGGCTAGAAAGTGTTCTAAAATAATCTCTAACATGAAATAATGGTTCAAAAGTTGGATCTAATGCATGAAATGATAGCCAAAAATAAGTGTTACTCAACAATAAAAATAAGTAAACAAACCACATGGACAATGATCATGATAAATAAAACAATGAGAGCGACATTTCCGAATATGCGTATAAACCGCAAGTGCACGGGTGTCGAAGTAATAATTACTCGATGAGTCGGGGTAGTCGAATCCACGAGGAGCGAAGTATTAGCAATAACCACTTCTCAATTATCTAGTCGAATCAATGAATATGATAGAGTGAACTTAATTGCATGCATAGTAAACAAGTATGCAAGAAATAAAGTAGAAGAGTCTCAATCACTAAAGATGAGGTACTCGGGCAATGATTCCCTAAGATCTTCTATGAAGCTCAAGATTCACTAAATGCTCTAGAATCGAGTCTAATGAGTTGAGGTATTCCAATGATAACCAATACTTCTCTCAAGCAAAAAGGCACTAGTAACCTACAAAGGTCCCGGTGGAGAAATCGACCAATCTCAACACCTCACTATCATATGACCGTAATATGCTCTAAGGAAACCTAAGAGTGAAACCGATTCAAAAATGTAGATCCAACCCTAATTCCCGACAAAGGATCCTCGACCCTCCCTACAAGGTCTCGACGGAGAAATCGAACAATCTCAAGCCTCACACCAAATATGGTTTCAAAGAGAAAAAGGAATACGGAGATAGGAAACATTCAATCAAAGGGGAAAGGGGACACTCATCTATCCCAAGGCTCACCTCTCAACCATCTTTAATCTTAGCAATCTAACTCAAATGGAGACCTCTCACATCAAAGTAATAATCATGCAATGTAAATCAACCACAAGGATTAACAACACTAGGAAGCAATTAAATCACAAGATTAAAACTCAAAACAACGCGGATTAACAAGAAGCATTAAGAGAATCAATACAAAGTATAGATCTTATGGTTCACATGGCCAAAAACCTACTAGGCTTTAGTCTTCCATGGGCCTAGTTACAAAACAATAATGGATACAATGAAAAGCAATAAAACCAATAGAGAAAACCCCCTCGAATTCGTGCGGATTGGCCTTGATTGGTAGTTCCACATCTTGAAGGGTTCCTCTCCGAAGCTAGGTCGCCAATGGCTCCCCAATGCTATAATGTCGAATTCGTGTGGATTGGCCTTGTGGAATTTCCATGCGCCCGCATGGACTGCAGGAATTTTCATGCGGGCACGCAGAATTTCCACGCGGGCGAGTGAATAGTAACTCCCGCTACTGATTGCTACGTAATAACTCGCTACAAATGACTTTGCTACAGTGATTCCACAAAAAACGCAATGATAAACATTCTCCTCTTAAGGCCACACAATCGGGAACACGATCATGTAGTAGGCTATAAGGCTTTTCCTTCATCGACGCGCCTTGAAAAGTCTTGAAATCTTTACAAAGAGAAGGAATGTGGAGACATGACTGCCTTTGTGCCCTTCCACTAATAAATTGGCTTGCATAACTAACAAGGTCCCCTTACGATATCCTCACGATTAGCACGGGTTTGTTGAAGTAATAATTCGAATGAGCGGGTATCGTGTCCACAGTGAGTAGGGAATAAAAACACTTAATTCGCTTCTTAGCTATGTGAAAGATGAATAGTAATAAGTGTGACAATGATTCCAATTCTCAAAAGTAAAAAAGCAACAAGTAAGAGAGCACGAGTAAAGGAGGAGGTAAGGCAATCGATAAAGATAGGGTACTCGGATAATGCTCCGCCTAGGATAATTGTTTCAAGTGCAAGAACCCTCTATTATGCTTCCTAATCGATGCAATGGTGAGTCGTGGAAATCCTTAATTGCATAGTCCCAAATCTAAGGTCAACTATGCCTAACTCTATACATGTCCCGGATAAGAGATTAAATAACCTCTCAACCTCGCACTCGAATAGAGTTGCAAAGAGCTCTAGGGATTCCAAGTGATAAATCTCTTCCTAATTATAGACCTAACCCTTTGGTCCAAGTGGAAGATCCCTAACCACGATTAAGCCCTAGATACTAAGATCACCTCAACGCTTCACTCGCTGCACGCGCAACTAAGCCCGTGAGGAGACATCCCCTCGGACCATTCACTCCATGCGATGGAGGTAGATTCTATCACGGCGGAAGGGTAGCAGGGGACGCTCATGTACCTCTCGACTCACCCTCTCAACCCTCTCCAACCTAGCTTTGTCTAACGCTCGTGGTATGTCACTCAATCACAAGATTACCAACAAGAACTCTCAACCCCTCACCGCTCACTCTAGGGGAAATCTTCATACAATCAAGCATTCAAGGTTGGAACTCACAATAAACATCAATTAATTGAAAGCATATTAAAGAGATTCAATGAAACAAATACATCCTAGGGTTCACAAATACCCAAGTACCCACTAGGGGTTTAGCTCTCCATGGAGCTTAGTACAATCAAAGAAATAGAATGTAAAAGCAATGAATCCATAAAGAAACCCCCTCAATGGTCGTGTCGATGGTCTTGTGGAAAGTCCTATACTCGTCGTCCAAGGATTCCCTCGTCAGGTATAGGATACGCCTTGACGGAAGCTCCGCTACCAACCTTCTTCCGAAGGAATGACGATGTCAGAGCCGTAGAACCTATCCAAAACCTTAGCCAATAGCTCTCAAAACCCTAGCCGAAACCCTCTCTCAAGTTAGGGAAAAGATCGAAAAAAGAATGCTGAAATCAGGGATGAATCGGCTTTAAATAGGGCTCAAATCTGTGGATCTTCCACACGCCCATGTGGAATTTTCACACGGGCTTGGATAATTTCCACACGCCAGTGTGGGTTCTCTGAATTCCTGTTTTCTCTGCCGGCAATAAACAGTGCTGCTACAGTACTTTGCTACAGTGTCCTTCTACAGTATTCGTTCTGAATATCTTCCCGAATCCATGCTTTCATCGTGGTAACGCAAACGGGCACACATTCATGTTGTGGATCACTTGCTTCTTTAATGATGGACAAATTGGTGGAGATCTTGTTCTATGTGCATAAGTCGGAATGCTTGAGTGTGACTGCCCTTGTGCCCCTCCAAATGGTTGTGCTAACTCAAATACGAGGAGGTTGGCACACACTCTAGCATCTCGCACCCGACCTATGTCTTCGTGTTTGAACCTTAGCAAGATTTCCTCCAAAAATCGGTGCATTATGATCCACATTAGCTTCTTTTCCTTCATACTCGGCCTCACAACCCTACCTTCATAAAAGTAACATAAAAGCACACATATTAGTGTAAACACCCGAGAAGAGTAATGCTCAACATAAGGAAAGAATGGTTCGCATTAATATCACACAAGAACTTATCAATAACCATGGAAGTTGGCACACATCTCCTCATACACGAACTCCTCTTGTGTCTTCCTCCTTGATTCACACAAGAACTCTCAACATTGTGCCTTGCTAGCCTATCTTCACTTCCTTTTGAATTCCCAATGCCTTCACAACCTATATGCATGAAAAGAACTCCCAATACACAAAAATGAGATATAAAACATATAAGATATGATGCTCATTGAGGCCTTTTGGACTTAAAATTATACTTTAAAGCTTTGAATGCTTCTCCAAATTCATGGGCATGTCTACAAAGTGTTCTATAATCATCTCCAACATGAAATAATGGTTCAAAAGTTCGATCTAATGCATAAAATGATAGCCAAAACAACTGTACTCAACAATAAAAATAAGTAAACAACCACATGGACAATGATCATGATAAATAAAACAATGAGAGCATGAACTTATTCAAATTAATAACTCCAAGAGAATACGAAAAATAACAAGAACATGAACACAAATATCAAAATAAACCCCCGAATGTTTGGGTTGCCTCCCAATAAGCGCTTGTTTAACGTCACAAGCTTGACGTACCTTCTCACTTACCTCACGGGGGTTCAAATAATTTGAAATTACCCCCGATTATCTTTGAATTGTTGTTATTAAAGTATAGCTTCAACCTCTGTCCATTCACCTTAAAAGTGCCTTTTTCGGGGTGAGTTACTTCAACTGCTTCGTGTGGAGAAACTTGAGTAACCATATATGGACCAGACCAACGTGACCTAAGCTTTCCTTGCAATAGTCTTAGCCTGGAGTTGAATAGTAAAACTTGTCTCCCACTTGAAATTGTTTAGGGTGCTTGATATGCCTATCATGGTACTCCTTCACCCTTTGTAAGATTTTGGAATTTTCATGCATGCCATGGCACACCATTCATCTAATTCATTCAATTGAAGCTTCCTCTTCTCACCTGCAAGAGTGAAATCAAGACTTAGAAATTTAATAGCCCAATAAGCTTCGGGTTCAAGTTCAACGGGTAAGTGGCGGGAGCTTTTTCCATAGAATAATCAGTATGGAGTGGTCCCTATAGGAGTCTTATATGTAGCTCTGTTTGCCCAGAGAGCATTATCCAAGTGTTCCACCTAGTCTCTTTTGTTCTGAGCAACATTCTTCTCCAAGATTCTTTTTTTAAATCCTCAGTTGGAAACTTCCACTTGCCCGCTAGTTTATGGGTGATATGGTGTTGAGAGTTTATGGTAGACATTATAGAACTTTAGAATTTTTGGAAACTAAGTATTGCAAAAGTGTGTGCCTCGATCGCTAATGATTACTCATGGTGTTCCAAACCTGGAGAAGGGTTTCTTTAAGAATTTTCACCACTGCCCTTGCAATGCTTGTTGGTAAGGCATGAGCTTCCACCCATTTAGACATGTAATCTGATCGCTACGAGAATGAATTTGCAACCATGTGAGCTTGGGAACGGTCCCATGAAGTCAATCCTCACATATTTCACAAGCTTGATTCCAATTACGAGGCATCTCATCCCGGCAAGAAATGTTGCCTACTCTCTGACATCTATCACATGCTTGTATGAACTTGTGGGTGTCTTGAAATAGTGATGGCCAATAAAATCCTAAATCAAGAATTTTCTTTGAGGTTCGGTTTGCATTGTAGTGGCCACCAGTTGGTCCTGAATGGCAGTGTTCTAAGATACTCAAACCTTCTGTCTGCGACACACATCTTCGAACAACCTGATCTGAACAAATTCTAAAAAATAAGGATCTTCCTACACATAGTACTACAGGTCTAAAAAAAAATTTTCATTGTTGATGTGTAAACCTTTTTTGGATGACACCCCCGACTAATAGTTGGCAAAATCGGCAAACCAAGGTTGTTCACATTCTTCTACTGTATGAATACTCGTATCAAGTGTTCCTCGTGAAATGAATCATTGATATATTTCTCTCTAAAAAGTATCAAGATTGGGATTCTCTAATCGGGATAGATAATCTGCTGCAAGGTTTTCAGCCCCTCTCTTGTCCTTAATCTCAAAATCAAATTCTCGATGTCGATCGCTCTGTGAGCCGGCCGAGAAAATAGGAATTCGAGAATCCACACGGGTGTGTGAAAATTATACTATGCGTGTGGAAATTCCACATGGTCGTGTAAAATCCATGAGGCCCTGTGTGGTCGCCTCGATCATG
This sequence comes from Dioscorea cayenensis subsp. rotundata, assembly GCF_009730915.1. Classification (NCBI taxonomy): domain Eukaryota; kingdom Viridiplantae; phylum Streptophyta; class Magnoliopsida; order Dioscoreales; family Dioscoreaceae; genus Dioscorea; species Dioscorea cayenensis. The sequence goes on from NC_052475.1 coordinate 5,707,220, forward strand.
ACCCTATTTAAAAGCCGATTCAACCCCATTTTCGGCATTCTTTTTCTCCATCTTTTCCCCAACTAGAGAGAGGGCTCTGGCTAGGGTTTTTGAGGGTATTGGCTAGGGCTTTGAAGAGGTTCTACGGCTCTGACATCGTCATTCCTTAGGAAGAAGGTTGGTAGGGGAGCTTCCGTCGAGACGTATCCTATACTGGACGAGGGAATCCTTGGACGATGAGTAGAGGACTCTCCACAAGACCATCGACTACGACCATCAAGGGGTTTCTCTATGGATTCATTGCTTTTTTACATTCTATTTCTTTGATTGTACTTAGCTCCATGGAGAGCTAAACCCCTAGTGGGTACTTGGGTATTTGTAAAACCCTAGGATGTATTTGTTTCATTGAATCTCTTTATTATGCTTTCAATTAATTGATGTTTGTTGTGAGTTCCAACCTTGAATGCTTGTTTGTATGAACATTTCCCCTAGAGTGACACTCACGGGTTGAGAGTTCTCGCTGGTAACCTTGTGAGTGAGTGACACACTACGAGTGTTAGACATAGCTAGGTTGGGAGGGTTGAGAGGGTGAGTCGAGAGGTACAGGAGCGTTCCCTTTCCCCTTCGACGTGATAGATTCTACCTCCGCTCCTCGAGTTCTTTGCGACCCATAATAGAGTGAATGGTCCGAGGATGACTTCCCTTATGGCTTAGCGCATACGAGTCAAGGGGTGAGATCTTAGTATCTAGGGTTTAATCGTGGTTAGGGACCTTCCACCTTGACCAAAGGGTTAGGGTCTATAATTAGGAAGAGATTTATCACTTGGAATCCCTAGAGCTCATTACAACTCTATGAGAGTGCGAGGTTGAGAGGTTATCTAATCTCTCCTCGGGACATGTATAGAGTTAGGCATAGTTGACCATAGATTTTTGGACTATGTAATTAAGGATTTCCACGACTCACCATTGCATTGATTAGGAAGCATAATAGAGGGTTCTTGCACTCAAAACAATTAACCTGGGTGGAGCATTATCCGAGTACCCCATCTTTATCGATTGTCTTACTTCCTCCTTTACTCGTGCTCTCTTACTTGTTGCTTTTACTTTTGAGAATTGAATCATTGTCACACTTATCACTATTGATCTTTCAGATATCTAAGAAGTGGATTAAGTGTTTTTATTCCCTATTCCCTCGTGGATTCGAGCACCGCTCATCCGGGATTATTACTCGACAAACCCGCACTTATGGATATACGCAGGGGACCTTGTCAATATCTCAAAGTAGAATGATCAGTGCATACCACCACTTTATATAGAACTAGATATGATTTGAATTTATCAAATGCAAACACAACGGCATGTAACTCTTTTTCTATTATGGTATAGTTCTCCTGGGCATCTGTCAATGTTTTTTTCTAGCATAGTATATAGGATGGAAATGTTTGTCTCGTAGCTGCCCAAGAACTGCACCCAGTGTAAAGTTACTTGCATCACACATTAATTCAAATGGAGAATTCCAATCTGGAGCTACCATTATGGGTGCTTGAGTGAGTTTTTCTTTCAGCGTGATAAAAGCTTCCATGAAATCATCGTTAAACTTGAATGGTACATCTTTTTCGAGCAATTTTGTTAATGGTCTAGCAATTTTGGCGAAGTCCCTGATAAACCGTCTATAAAAACCTGCATGCCTAAGAAAACTTCCCGATAGTTTTTACTAAAGTTGGGGAGGTAATTTCTCTATAATGAAAAAGTTTTTGCTTTGTCTACCTCAATTCCCTCCTTGGAAACTTTGTGACCCGTAACTATAGCGCTTTTTCAACCATGAAGTGGCATTTCTCCCAACTTAATACAAGGTTGGTCTACTCAGCATCGAGTGAAAACATCGCCAAGATTAGGAGACATAATTCAAAGGAGTCACCAAACACGTAAAAATCATCCATGAACACCTCCATAAAGTCTTCTACCATGTCTTCAAAAAATTGCCATCATGCATCTCCGAAAAGTGGCGGGGCCATTACGTAGGGCGAAGGCATGCGGCGTTACGCAAATGTTCCATAAGGACATGTGAATGTGGTTTTTTCTTGGTCTTCTGGTGCAATGGGAATCTGGAAATACCCTGCAAAGCCATCCAAAAAGCAGCTTGCATGAATGCGTAGCAAATCCTCTCAAGCATCCGATCGATAAATGGTAGCGGAAATGATCCTTTCGTGTACCATCATTCAATTTTCGTAGAGTCAATGTAGACATGCCATCCAGGTGATTGTTCGAGTAGGAATTAACTCATTCATCTCATTGGTGATCACACTCATCCCCCTTTTTAGGAACTACTTTGCACCGGGCTCACCCATTTACCGTGTCGAAAATGGGATAGATAATGCCTCGCATCAAGAAGTTTGATCACTACAGCCTTTCCCACTTCCTTCATGTTTGGATTTAATCTTCTTTGTGGTAAGTGCGGCAGTTTATGATTATCCTCTATCGAATTTTGTGAGTGTAAAAATGAAGGACTTATTCCCTTAATGTCAGCTATCTTCCAAGCAATTGCTTTTTTGTGCTTCTTCAAGACATTCACCAAATCTCTCTTTTGTTCAACTGTGAGATTCGAGGTAATGATAACTGGAAGCTAAGTTCCTTCCCCAAGGAAAGCATATTCAAGGTGCTCAGGTAACTATTTTAGTTCCAGTTCAGGTACTTCCTCTGTTGAAGGTCTTAGATTTTTTTATTCATCAAGATGTCACTTTATTCGGCTCCTCTTTTCCGTAGATATTGAGTTCTCATCGAACTATCACATATGCCACACATAAGTCGCACATTGCCCACGGTCTTTTCCCTTTCATCTAAGCTAGGTTCACTCATCGAATTGACTAAGATGTTTGCAGTTTATCAATGTCCAGCGCAGTCAAGTCAGTCGGTAAACTAATCTCTTCCTTCAGTGGAACTCTTCCAAAATTCATGAAGTCTGTGAGCATAGCCTTCCAAATATTATTTTTCATCTCGTAGACTGTGTCTTCCCATGGTTTATATCTACAAATAGAATTATCGTGTATGTGCAATAGGTCGTCAAAGGTAGTACCCAATCATGCCATATATCAACCATAATTTGCTCACTCCACGGTGTAGAGTCCAAACCTTCCATGATCGAAGCTCCTTCAACTTTCTAGTCCTTGATGTAAGGTTCTCTCAATTTCACTGTCTTTCGCGAACTAAATTTGATGGTTTTGCTTGTGTCATGCACTGCATCCTTGCAAAAGTCAAGAAAGATAAAGAAAGTTAAGCTCAAAAAAAGAAGTGAAACAAAAGAAAAGAAGCAATAGAAGAAAAGAAAAATGGTTAGAGAAATAAGCTAGAAGTTTCCTCAAATTCCTTAAGTCCCTGGCAACGGCGCCAAAAACTTGATTGCTTTCCACGAAGTGTATGGGGGTCGCTAAGTAATCACGCCTCGGTGACACAGGGGTCATATTCCACAGGATTAAGGAGCTCCTATTACTCCTCCATCACTTACTTTCTAACCTTACAACCTAAATGTGGTATTTCATTCTAATACATGCAACAATGCCAATAAGTCACAAGTATAAAAATTCCAAGGCAAGCAAGAACTCACAAGAGCAATGATGATGATAAATAGGCCTAGGGATGAGGATCCCCATGAGGGGTCATCATGATATATGGGTGCATAAGAATGACATGGCAAGGGTGATTTAGACCGATGGATCTCAAAATTTGTTCAACCGCAATCTCTCGGCGGTTAGACCCTAATCCCATATGAATAATGACAAGGATCTCTCCCTAATCACATTTCTATGATTGCATTAAGCCAAGGAAGATCATGCAATTTGGATAGACTGAACCTAAGTCCATCATTTTAATTCGGAGGCCTACCAACATCTAATTTCTTGGCATGTCGATACAAGAATACCCCTTCTAGCTCATTAATGATCTAGTATATGCGAGTAGGTCACATCTACACATACAACTCAACAAAGAACTAAGGATCACTCCATTTTATAGTTCTAGACATGAAGAACAATGAGTCAAACAATAAATCACACCAATGCATTCCAAAATAAAAGTATAGCATCCACAATACATGATGAACCCTCCCAAGGTTCACCTACATCCGGTGGCCTTGGGGGCCTAGTGTGCCATCATACAAACAAAAATCACAAACTCAAGAAACATAAGAAACCAAAGCATAAATGGAACTCCCTAGTCCGAATGATGGTGAAGAAGAACAATGCCGGCCGAATAACATTTCCTCTAGCTCAAAGAATGCCGAATGTTCCTTCTCCCTTGATGATGAAGCTCTCTCGTTGAGGTTCAAGCCCTTGATCACCTCCAAGACTCAAGCTAAACTCTCCCCAAGATGATGTCTTCGTTTTTCCTGCCCTTCCCAAAGTGTTAGCTGCCGAAGAATGTCAAAAGTCCCCAAAGAATGGCCTCCAAATGCCCTCTTGTACCCCCAGTATACTCCCTCACCAAACTAGCCTGTATGCACTCAAAATAAACTCAAAACACCTCAAAATGGCTTCCATATCGGCAGTATACCGCTCAAATTGGCCTCATACTTTGCGTGATACTAGCTCAATGATTACCCTCATCGAGCCAGTGATACCTTCAAACACATTATTCTCTTCTCATGCTACATGAATCATCCCCGAGCTCAATCCGAGGCAGCAATGAGGCCAGATGCCATGGTTCAATTCGACTCAAAACACTCCATGATGCTACATGATGAAGCTATAGTGATTTTACTACAGTCTGATGCTATAGTACTAACTACTACAAAGATACTCCACCTACGCTTATCTCGCCTAATCGAATATGCTACAAGATCTGCGACCGGTTTTCTTCTCTTTTTCGCCCCAAATTGTATTATCGTGTCCCTCGATGGCGCTTTCTATGCCCCTACAAAGCAAATAACACACCCATTAAGCACAAAACGGGCATCAATCCTTATAGAAATACATACTAACTACATCAAATATATACACTAAAATATGTACATTTAGACACTAATCAATCCTTAAACACACGACCCCAAAACTTAAGGTCACCAGTGACTAACCCTACACTATGCCCTCGGTGGAGAAATCTCTCGCCCCGACACACGATCAACATGCTTAGTTGCTTTTAGGCTCTAGGGATTCCAAGTGATAAACCCTATTCCCTTATCTAGATCTAATCCTTTGGTCCAGTCAAAAGATAATTAATCATAATTAAGCCCGGATACTTAGGGATTACTTCAATGCTTCACTCTGTTGCTCGCGCAACTAAGACCTAGCGCAGTTCGTCTCTTAGCACTTCACTCTATTGTGACCACAAAGAACTCTTAGAACGTAGAGGTAGGGTGAATCACAACGGAGGGGAAAGGGGATGCTTCGCTATCTCTGGACTCACCCTCTCAACCCTCTCCAATCTAGCATTGTCTAACCCTCATGGTATGTCACTTAACCATAAGGATTACCAAGATGGATTCTCAACCCTAGTGTCACTCTAAGGGAAAATCAACACAACAAGCATTCAAGATTGGAACTCAATTAAAAACATCAATTTAGGAAAGCATAATAAAAGGTCAAAGAAACAATATCATCCTAGGGTTTACAAGTCCAAGCACCCACTAAGGGTTTATCTCTCGATGGAGCAAAATACAATCAACAATGAAGTCAAAAAAAAAATAAAGAGATGCAATACATGAATAAAACCCCCTTGGTAATCATATCGATGGTCTTATGGAGTAGTGTCGGCCTCTTCAAAGGATCTCTTGTCAAGCCTAGGGCACATCACGCCGAATAGGTGTTGATGAAAGCTCTCCCAATAACTATCTTCCGATGTAACACTGTGTCAAAGGCCATAAAACCACTCCAAAAACCATGCCAAAGCCTCTCTAAACCCTACCCACTGGCCTCTCCAAAGTTGGGGAAGAGATGGAGAAAAGATGGAAAAGAGGATTCCCAAATCAATACAAGTTGCGGCTTTATAAAGGGCTAGAATCAAGAATCCACACGGGCGTGTGGAATTTCCGCAGGCCCATGTGAATCTACGGGAACCTAATTTTATGTGGCCTATGAATAGTAACCGCTATAGTACTCCGCCAAAAACACTCCCGAATCCACAATTTTCATCGAGGCAAGATAAACAGGCACAAGTCTAAGCCGTAGATCGCTTCGCTCCTTCAATAAGGGATAACATTGATGAAGATCTTGCTATCATTACACAAGTCAGATCACATAAGTGTGGTTGCCTTTGTGCCCCTCCAATTTACATATTCCATCAAGCATAATAGAGGTTGGCACACACTCATATGTCTTCAAGCACAACTTGTGTGTTCTCATGTGTCCAAATCAAGATTCCATAAACATAATGCAGTCGCAATCTACTTTGGCATTTTTCTTCTGTATTTATCTCCACGACCCTATATGCGCAAAAGAACACAAAAACACAAGTATTAGCAATAAAACCTGATAAAAATAATGCTTATTGTAAGAAAAAAATACTTCGTATTCTTAGTACACAAACATTTATCAAACTACCCCACACTTAAGCTTTTGATTGTCCTCAAGAAAAATAAAACATTGAAGCATAGAAAAAGGAAATATTGAAAGTTCTTGGCCTTAGGTTCACCGAAGCATGCAAGCGAAGCATTCTACAAGTAAGGAAAATTTCAACACTAAATATGAAAAACCTTTGCTTTAGCTAAAAACTCGAATAAAAAAGGACAACAAACCCAAAATCATGTAAGTGTGTGTAATCTCACTCAAGTCGACCCAACTTATACTCCTCAAAGTTATAGGTATAAAGGGACTTAATTGTCTACAAAATAACACAAAATAAAGATATGGTAGTAGCTTCATACATCCTCTAATGTAGTCCTTTCCAAAATGGCCGCTAAAAGTGGCTTTCACACTTTCAAGGTGGTAGCTCTTTCGCGGAGTAGTAGCTTTCACTCATCCCATGAGATAGCTCTTTTTCTCTCATTAGGGCATAAGTAGTATCCGACTTATGAGAGTAGCTTCATACTTCATAGGTGGTAGCTCTTTCCACACCAAATGCACAACTAAAACAAGTATTTTTCTATTTTCATCTAGCAAAATTAACATCAAGAAACCAAAACTAACTAGTCCCTTAAACATTGAACTTGAGTTTCCAAAAAGGGTTTAATGAGCAAGTAGTGCAACAATTGTCAATCGGGCAAAAATTCCACTTTAACTAAAAAACTAGAGCATGAGAACATTCAATGTTAAAAATTTCCCTAAACCTAAGAATACAATCATCGTAACTAAGGTGAACTGCCATTGGCTACGTGAGCATATATTTCATCAAAACTTATGTAATGAACTATGTGTAATGTGAACTCCCCCACACTTAAGATGTACATTGCCCTCAGTATGCTCAAGCAAGAACAATAGGATGTAAATCAATCAAAAAGCATATGTGGAAGTGGGCAATTGAAACAATACTCCCCTGAACTCCGAATGGTACTTTTGATGGAACTATATTCATTGAGAGTTGAGTCTCAATGTGTTGTGGAGCACACATGGCCATAAGACCATGTCCATGACTAGCTCCTTAAATTTCATACTCACAAGACCATCTGCACGTATACACATGGGGGTTAAGTGAATCTCAACAAAAAACAAAAACAACTCAAGTATATAAGGATAAGGCAATGAAATACAACTCAAAATAAAAATAAAAGATAAGCTCAAAAGGAAGATCCTTTCTGAGTAATACAAGTCCAAAATAAAATACCGAAATAAAAATACGAAAATATAAAAAAACAAGAAAAGAAAAAGACTCATCAAGCATCGGTGTCAGGCATGGTCGCCTCTGCTGCTACTAGTGCTAAGTCAAATGGTGCCGGTGGATCTGGTGATGGTGATGTTGGAGGTGCATGAGGTGTCCTGTCTCTCATTATAAATGGTGAGGTAGCGTCTCGCTCAAGGATCTGCGTCAGGGATATCAAGACGTGCTATAACCTCGGGCGTGATTCATGACCGTGTTGCGTGCATACGCCAGATCTCGAGTCCGGAGCACCCCTATAGTACTCTCGAGTCTCTCAAAATGATCATAGGGCTTGAGATGGGAGAACATGCACACTAGTGGCCTCTCTGTTCTCGGGGAGATGCCCGCTCTTTATATGCTCAGCGAAGGCTATTACTGTTGGCTAAGACCCCTCTGTAGTAAATCCCTCAGCCTCTAATGGCTCTGGTGAAGACATGATAAGTGCTTGTGTGATATTAATACGAAGCATTCTTTCCTTATGTTGAGCATTACTTTTCTCAGGTTTTTACATTAATATGTGTGTTTTTATGTTACTTTTATGCAGGTATGGTTGTGAGGCTAAGTATGAAGGAAATAGGCCAATGTGGATCATAATGCACCTATTTTGGAGGAGATTTATTTTGGAGGAGATCTTGCTAAGGTTCAAATGCGAAGACATAGGACAGGTGTGAGATGCTAGAGTGTGTGCCAACCTCCTCGCATTCGAGTGAGCACATCCATTTGGAGGGGCACAAAGGCAGTCTGGTGAGAGATCCGCAAGTGCACGGAGTCGTAAGTAATACCTCTCGTGCGAGGAGCTACTATTACTTCCCTTTCGTCTATTTCCTAGCCTAACACTCCGAAAGATGAATAGTAATTATAAAAAGAGAAAGAATTAACTACAATGAAATCCGGGGTACTACTACACACAATACGAACTCAAGGGAGAATCAAACAGTTAAGGGAGTGATTTGGACAACGAATCCGCCTAGGGTTGTCATTAGGTCCTGAATTTAGGATGAAATGCGAGATGGTAGTTGGGCCAAGAGAATCCTAAATTAGCTCAACCCGATGGTCACGGCAATTGAACCCTAATCCCATACAAGTATTGGGTCAGAATCGCTTCCGCCAAAATCCTCGTATGATTGCATTACACCTGTGGGAAATCTCTAATCGATGGTCGATACTCAAACTAGGTCCAACCCCTAATCGTCGGAGGGGTACAAAAATACCCGATGGTCACGGTGTATTTGTACATGGATCCCTTCCAAGCCAAGTGTGTCTAGTACAAGGGCGATGGTCACGCAACCAAGTACAACCTAGAAGTTGAAATACGTAGTTCTCATGCAAATCAACACATCAAAGTACACAAGACTTGAACCACAAACTACAAGTTTCCATAAAAAGAAATACAACATCCAACAATACATCAATAAAGATGATCATCCAAATTACAAACAATCAACCCTAGAGTTCATCATATCCAAATCACAAATAAGTTAGTGCCTCATGAAAGAGGACCACTCATACAAATCCAAGGAACAAATAAAGATGAAAAGAAGTAAGAACTACTCCCTCTAGCTTTAGATCCCCTTAGATGGTGAAGATCTTGAAGTTTTGAAGAGATCTCCCATCAAATGATACTTTTTGATACCTAGGATCTTCTCCCTATCTTCTCCTTCAAAGTTTGTCTCCTCTTGGTGAAGCCTCATGCAGAGAGATCACCGGTGGGAAGAGTGGGGCGAGGCCCTAGAGGCCCAAGAGAAAACTCCCCCAAAAAGCTCTCCCTTTACCCTAGAAAAATCATGTTCTATTTAAATCCCCGTCACTCCATGCGGGCGCATGGAGCCCGTGAAGCTCACGTGCCAAATGCCCGTAAAAACATGTCGGTGCTACAAGATCGACCACGAATTTACTACAAGATTTATGCTACGGTGTTTTTGCTACAGCATGACCGAGCCTTGAGAATTTCCAAAGAAACCTCACGGGCATCCATGCGGGCGCATGGAGCCCGTGAAACTCCCACCAAATGCCCGCAAAGAAGAACAATGACCGCTACAGGTTCCGCCATAGCTAGCCTGGACCCCAAAAATGCCGCTTTTTGATGTCGAATTCATCCGATTTACATTTTTGAGCATCGCTTTGACTCTATTTAAGACCGCAACAATCGAAATAACCAATTTAGACATAAAACGGGCATCAATTCATTAACATGTTCACAAATAATACACGATTAATACATATAAAAATACATACATTTAGGCGTTTATCACGGTCACACTTTCGAGCATTCCATCTTATGCATATAAGAACAGCGACTCCACCAACATATATATCATTGAAGAAGCAAGTGATTCATGATGGGAGCGTGTGCCCGCTTTGCGTTACCCGATGAAAGTATGGAATTGGGAAGTTATTCGGTCGAAGGCCTAGTGACAGCATTGTAGAAATCTCGTACTACGATCAGTAGTAACACTTTGTTCACATACCGGCCCTAGAAATCGGAGAAAGCAGAGAATTCACACGGGTGTGTGGAAATTATCCATGCCGTGTGGAAATTCCGACTTGCAGCGCATGTAGTGTCACGCTCGTGGAGTTGCCCGATTCGACCCTATTTAAAGCCAATTCAGCCCGATTTTGGTATTCTTTTCTCCATCTTTTCCCAATGTGAGAGAGGGCTTGACTAGGGGTTTTGAGGGGTATTGGCCAAGGTTTTGGAGAGGGTTCTCACGGCTCGACATCGTCATTCCCGAGGAAGAAGGTTGGTAGGGGGAGCTTCCTTCATAGGCGTATCCTATACTTGGGATGAGGGGAATCCTTGGAAGGCAGTAGAGGACTCTCCACAAGTCCATCGACACGACCATCGAGGGGGTTTCTTTATGGATTCATTGCTTTTACATTCAATTTTTTTGATTGTACTTAGCTCCATGGAGAGCTAAACCTCTAGTGGGTACTTGGGTGATTGTGAACCCTAGGATGTATTTGGTTTTTTGAACCTTTTTATTATGCTTTCAATAAATTGATGTTTTTGAACCTCCTTGTGCTTGATTGTATGAACATTTCCCTAGAGTGACACTAGGGTTGAGAGTTCTTGTTGGTAACCTTGTGAGTGAGTGACACACCACGAGCGTTAGACAAAAGCTAGGTTTGAGAGGGTTGAGAGGGTGAGTCGGGAGAGTGCAGGGAGCATCCCCTTCCCCTCCGACGTGATAGATTCTACCTCCGTTCCTTGAGTTCTTTGCGACCATAATAGAGTGAATGGTCTAAAGGATGAACCTCAGTCGGGGGCCTAGTTGCGCGTGCAGATGGAGTGAAGCGTTGAGGGGATCTTAGTATCTAGGGGCTTAATTTTGGCTAGGGACCTTCCGCTGGACCAAAGGGTTAGGTCTATAATTAGGGAAGCGATTTATCACTTGGAATCCCTAGAGCACATTGCAACTTTATTCGAGTGTGAGGTTGAGAGGTTGTTTAATCTCTCCTCCGGGACATGAATAGAGTTGAGCATAGTTGACCCTAAGATTTGGGACTATGTATGTAAGGATCTCCACGACTCACCATTGCATTGATTAGGAAGCATAATAGAGAGTTCTTGCACTTGAAACAATTTTTCCTAGGTGAAGCATCATCCGAGTACCCCATCTTTATCGATTGCCTTGCCTCCTCCTTACTTTTGCTCTCTTACTTGTTGCTTTTAATTGTTGAGAATTGAATCATTATCACACTTATCATTGTTGATACTCCACATAGCTAAAAATTGAATTAAGTGTCTTTACTCCCTACTCCCTGTGGATTCGACCCCGCTCACCTGGGATTATTACTTTGACAAACCCGTGCACTTGCGGGATATACGCAAGGGGACCTTGTCAAGTTTTTGGCGCCGTTACCGGGGAGCTAGGCGTTTAGAGATACTTTGCACTTTGTGTTCTTAGCTATTTCACCACACATTCTAATTCATATCTTCTTGTTCTATCATCGTCTCGATTTTTCTTTTTACTTGATTTTTGAGTGCAGCTCGTGTTATGACCGGAGGGAATCCAACAATATTGATTGAAGGAGACCCCGAGCTTGAGCGTACACTTAGAAGAAAAAGGGAAAGAACACATGCAAGAACAGCATAATCCAGTTGATTTGGAAGTAGAAGGATCTGACAACATGGCAGAACAAAATGAGCAACAATGAACATTATCCGATTATGCCAGACCTTCAGTGTTGAGGACACAATCGAGTGTTGTGCGTCCCCCAATTGCAGTTCAAAACTTCGAGCTAAAGCCGGCATTCATCCATATGCTGCAGCAGCCCACACAATCTAACGATTTGGCCGATGAGGATCCAAATAGTCACATAGAGACATGCTGAAGATAAATGGTGTGACGGATGATGCCATCAACTTGAGAGCCTTCCCATTTTCCTTAAAGGGGAAAGCAAAGCAGTGGCTACACTCATTACCTAGAGCATCAATCACTACATGGGAGGAGATGGTAGAAGCTTTTCTAGCCCATTATTTCCCTCCCGGAAAAATCAGCCAAAGCTTAGAAATGAGATCTCACCCTTCGATGCGGGTTGGAATTGGAGTCTCTATTTGAGACATGGGAAAGGTTCAAGGAACTCCCCGCAAAAAGTGTCTCGCAACATGGATTCCCGAGTGGATGATTGTTCAAACCTTCTACAATGGTTTTGAACCCGAGTACAAGGCAACTCTTGGATGCGGCGGGAGGTACATGATAAAGCGTCTAAAAGTCCTACTCTACATGTATTTGTTTTGTAGGATTCTTTATATTTATTTGTTGAATCAATGCCCTTTTGGTTTTAAATTGTGTTATTTTTACATTTTCAGGCCCATTTTGAAGCCTTGGGGCCTCGGCGACGCTGATGGGGGATTAAATTCAGAGCAACAAAGCGGCATTTTCGGGGGCGATTATCGTAGTGCAGATCTGTAGCGGTGAGTACTTGTAGTAGTTTTCACTCGTAGCGACTCACTATAGCTCATCGCGGGCTTCTCGGCGAAACCGAAAATTCTCGAGGGGTCGGTATCACGGCCGTATATCGACTCGCTTTACCGTCCGGGATCTGGGCACTTATAAGGTCTTGAAGGGCATTTTTTGGGCATCTTCTTCTTGATTTTTCATCTTCTTTGGGGGTAAGGCCAGCTAGGGTTTTGGAGGGACACTTCCACATCACTTGAACCCAAGCTTTAGAAGGGCAAAAGGGAGGAAAACCCGAGCATTTTCTCGCGGGGAGAGCAAGAATGAGGAGGATCTACTTCTAGGGGCATCATTACTTGAGGTTGAAGACAACGGGAAGCCACCCCTTTGAGTGGCGTCTTCGGAAGGCTTTCTCCGGGGATTCTTGCGCTCATTCGACCTTCATCATTTGAGGGAGTGTTCCTCATGTTTACTTTTAGTTGTTTGTATGGATTATTTGGTTTTCTTGTTGAGCATGAATAACTAAAACCCCTAGGTCACCGGATGTAGGTGAACCTAGGGGGTGAACTTGTGATGTTTTGGATTATTTGAGTAGTTTATGCATGTTTGGCTTGTTGAGATCCTTGTTTGGTGTTCTTACTTGTTTTGGTACATTTAATTGAGTGATGTATCAAATTCTTGGTAGCACTTTGTAGCATGACCATTGCCTTAGTGCTAGACTCCACCAAACTAGGAATGGTTCATTGTATAAATGCCGTGACCATCGGGTATTTGTACCCCTCCAATCCTAGGGTTGAAAACTACTTGTGTTTCCACCCTAACTTGTGAAACCCGACATTCTCCTTGCAATCGTGTGGGAAGTTTGGTGGAAGAGATTCCGCTCAAACACTGCACCGGGTTAGGGGTCAATTGCCCGGACCATCGGGTTGACCTAGGTTTTTGGTTTTCTCGGTCCAACTAGCCACGTGCTTAATTATTCGGTATCCTTTGCACTTTAGTAACCCCCTTGGGAATCCACATCAATGACCGTTTTCCAACCTTGAGCATCTCCCGTGTTTTGCTTGTTTCAGTATTTTCTTAAGAATTCATCTTGCTTTTTCATTTTGCTTTCTTTTCTTTTTTCTCCTACCTTGGAATCGGTGAGCTAAAACAACGGGTAAGAAGCTGAGTAGGGTAGCTCCTCAGGCCCCTTGGGAATACGACCCACTCGTGCATGAGCAAGTGGTTTATTACTTGATGACCCCGTGCACTTGCGAGTGTACACACTTTGTGTCGATCAAGTTTTTGGCGACGTTGCCGGGGACCAATCGCTGAGGAATATTTGGAAAGCTTTACACTTGTTGATTTAGCCTTTTCTTTTTCATTTGTTTTTGCTCTTTTGTTTTGTTTGTCTTTTGTGTTTCTGGTTGATGATCTTTTGTAATTACCCATCTTTGTGTTCTTACTATTAACTAACTTCTTGACTCCTCAATTCGTGTAGGTACACATCTTATGACACAAGCGTAGTCAAGCAAACTTGATCGAACCCGATAACGAGATAGAAAGAACTTTGCATCAAAGATTGAGAGAAGCAAGCAGAAAGTTTTAGACAACAAGAGGTTCGGGTTGAGTCAAGTGAACCGTCGGGCTCATGGAGGAGCCTAGGAAGACCCTATCGAATATGAAAGGCCACGAGTTCACCGGAGAAGAATTTAGTGTCCAAGTACCAACTGCTCCGGCTTAATAACTTTGAAAATCAAGGCGAGTACCATAGGGATGATTCGTAATTCAAGATGCAGCTTTGATGGTCTAGCTGATGAGGATCCCCATGCCCATCTTGCTCGGGTTCCTTCAACCGCTCCACTTTCAAGATCAAATTAGTGTCAGATGATGCCATCAGACTGAGGTTGTTCCCGTTCAGCTTGAGAGATGCAGCATACAGATGGCTCACATCCTTAGCTCCGGGGTCCGTCACCACTTGGAAGGAAATGGTCGAGAAGTTCCTAGCCCGGATATTTTCCTCCAAGCAAGGTCGCAAGATTGAGACAGGAGATATCGTCTTTCAGGCAAGGTGATAGTGAGACACTATTTGAAGCCCATGAACGATTTAAGGATCTTCTTCGCAAGTGTCCACATCATGGCTTCCCAAAGATGGATGAGAGTACGTATGTTGTGTAACGGGCTGAACTATGCTACTAGACAAACTTATTGATGCACGTGCCGTGTGGTTCTTTACAACAAGCTTCCTCAAGAGGCCGAGGAATTAATTGAGAATATGTCCAAAGCAACGAGTGTCATTGGAGCACTAGACGAAGCCTCCAAGGGCTGCGTGGTCAGTATGAGGTGAATGAATCCACGAGATTGGTCGCTAAGATTGATGCCTTGACGAAGCATATCGACGAGCGTAATTCAAAAGCATGATGCCCTAGCACGAATAGTTGACCACCTCGAGTTGAGGGTCCAGCTTTCGGGTTCCAAGGCCGTTTTGTCATGTGACACTTGTGGGGCTGAGCATGCAACATCACAATGTCCTTATTTTTGTTGCCCCATCACCTCCCCGTAGAAACAATTGATTATGTTGGGGGTGGACCATGTGGACCGAGGAACCAATTTGGTAACACTTACAATTATGGTTGGAGAGGCTCGTAAAATCCCTCTTGGAATCAAGGCCAATCTCGAGACAAGCCTCCACCATTTCAGGGAAACCAATACCATGCTCCTCCTCCACAAGAGAAGAAACTCTCCACGGAGGATGTATTGGCAAGATTCATGCTTGGCACAGAGGCACGTTTCGCGCAGAATGAAAAGAAACTTGATGAATTCGGTGTCATACTGAAAAATGTCCAAGCGTCCATCCATTCTCTAGTAAACCAAGTGGGACAGCTTGCTCGTGGTCAAGCTGAACGATCCTCGGGGAGTTTGCCGAGCAACACCGAATGCAACCCAAGGGAACAATTACAAGCTGTTACTTTGAGAAGTGGGAGGCAGTTGGAAGTAAGGGAAAAAGAGATCCCAAGTGCTCCCAATGATGGGGTAACCGTCCGGGAAGACCCTAATTTGGGTGAACATGCATGCAAGGACAATGGGAGGAAACTTGTTGAAGACTCCCCCAATACTAACATTTCAAGGGGTACTAATACAATCCGCTGATACCGCACTTCTGAGACTCAAACAAGATAAGGATGAGGCCCAATTCAAGAAATTTCTCAATATCTTCAAAACAACTTCACATAAATATTCCAATCATTGAGGTACTCGCTCAAAATGCCAAAGTATGCCAAATTTTTAATGAGTCGCCACTAATAAGAGAAAAGTTAGAGGATCGGAAAGCACGATTTTGCACTTATCGAACTACGACGCCTATTCTAGAGAAAAAAGCCACATAAGTTAAAGGATCCGGTAGTTTTGTAATTGCGTGTACTTGGTGAAGGAATGACGGAGCATGCTCTAGCCGAACTGGGGCTAGCATAAAATGTAATGCCATACAACTTGTTCTTGAAAACTGGGATTAGAAGGCCTAAGGCCTACAAGAATGACATTGCAGCACTGTCGATAGATCAGCGACGGCCCTCGAGGGGTAGCGTCGAAAGATGTCCTTGTTAGAGTTGACAAACTCATCATTCCCCGTAGATTTTGTGATTCTAGATGTGGGTGATGATGTTGAGGTTCCCTTAATCCTTGGACGTCCATTCCTTAATACTTTTAGGTGCTCTAATTGATGTTCAAGAGGGCAAGATGACCTTGAGGGTCGGAGACGAAAGCAAGTGGTCTTCACCCTCCTCGAAGGAATGAAGCACACACTTGATCATGATGACAAACTATACTTCACCGATACTATCGATGAGATTATTTCTGATTGTGTGTAGGAGGTGCTTGCCTTAAACCCTTTGATGAGTACTTGGATGAGTCTCGCATGCAATATGCCGAAGAAGAACTCCTCCACCAACACAACAAATTAATCAAGTGGAGGGTAATTCACCACTCAATGGCAAGAAAATTAAGGGTGTTAAGAAGATTTGGAGAAAATCGAAGGAGAAACAAAAAAGTGGAGAAAAAGTTGTCCACATTACACCCGGATGAAGTTGATCATTTATTTTTTGGAAACCATGGTAAATTTAAAGTTTTCTCATGCCTTTCATTGAATTTTCCAAGTGGCAACACAACTCCAAGGGCTCGAGGTAACTTCCATCCATTTGTTCCACCATGATCTTTTGAGGTAATGCACGTCAAGCTAACAATGTTAAACAAGCGCTTCTTGGGAGGCAACCCAAGTTCATTTCATTCCTCGTATTAATTTCCTCATTTGTGTTTGTGTGTTGGACTTGTATTTTAGTGTGGTTTTGTTGTATTTGTGTTTTCATCATTTTTCTTATCTCATTAGCCTTTGTATTCTCTTGTTTGTCATGTGGTCTTTGAGTAATTCTTGTTTTTGATGCAATCTTGATGATGTTTTGAGTGTTTTGTCGATGTTTCCGGCTTTATTTTTCATGGTTTTAATCATAAAACGAAGTGTGCAACGCTGTGGAGAATCAACGCGGGTCAGGAAAAATCTCGAGGACCATCCTTGCGCCGCAGGATGCCCCTCGACCTATCCAAATGAGTCTTGAGGACCATCCTTAGTGCCGCAAGGATGGTCGGCAAGACCACAAGAGTGAATGGTACTTAGGACTTAGGGCAGCACACTATTCATTCATCTTCTCCACTCTTCTACCCTTTTTCTCCCTCATTTCTCCACCGCTTTTCCTTCAATTTTTGCTCTAGTTTGCTCTTCTCCCCCTCTTCTCCATTTTAGTGACATAAAATTAGAGTTTGAGCAAGCTTTTGGCCAGATCCAACCATTATATTTGCACATCTTACTCTTGGTTGAAGGTTTGTTCTTTCACTCAAAACTTTGAGCTTTTCATGCTTTTGTGGGTGAAGTTTCTTGGATTTTTGTTGTTGAATGAATGCTTAATGATTATCAAGAATTTTTCCTTGATTTGTACAGTTTTTGGCTACTTTTGCAAGCAAAGTTCTTGAAATTGGTTTTCGAATTTACTGTAGCACTGGCATTGTCTTGAATTTTTTTCATTCTTTTGGTGCTTTCTCTGCTACCAGTACTTGTGCTGCATCATCATTTCCTCCAGCTTCATAGACCCATGACATACTTTTGTGTATTTTGTATTTGTTCTTCTGTTCTATCTTTGTTTGTTGTGTGTTGTTCAGACTTGTACTTTTGAGCTAGCTAGGGCCTTTCCCCTACTATGCTCCTATTTTGTTTCATGGCATTGTCTCCGTGATTTTATTTCCATTTCCCCTTTATTGTGAATGGTGATTGGCTTCTTATTCTTTTCAGGATCATTAATTTTGTGAAGCTTGTACTTTTCACCCTCATTATGTGGTATGCACTGATCCATGTGGAGAATTTGGAATCACACCAGGGAATCAGGGAAGTGTCTTTACCCCATTTCTGTGCTTATTGTTTTTCATTCCCCATTTTTCTCTGCTGACTTAGGTACATTGAGGGCAATGTACGGCTTTAGGTCTGGGGATGTTTTTCTTACTTGGAGTATTTTATCCTTTTGCATGCTTACTACCTATGATGGCTATGAATGTTTACTTAGGGACTTCCTGGCTTCGTAGAATGATAGGTGTGAGCTGTACATTGCATGTGCTTGAATGTAGCTCTGTTTCATCTCTAGTGCACCTGTATACATGTTCACGATCACTCTCACCTTGTACGCCTAACCAACCCATCATGATGACATTGGCATTAATTTGTTAAATTCGGGTCTTCAATGCACTTTTTAAAAGCTCTGAATTCTCCACCGAACTTGTTTGTAGCAGGTTGTTTGTCGTGATCATGAGAGGTTAAAAAGAAGGGTCTATGTCAAGTATTCCTCCGCTTTATAAGTTTATAGCATGAATGCGTCTATGTAGACCTAATTGAGTAAGCGTGACTCTTGTAGCCTAACCAAAGATGTGCATCCATCCGAAGAGATTATTTTCTATGCTGTCTATGTTAGGTGGACCCAAGAAAAAGAGAAAGTGTGTATAAGTGTGTGGGAAGAAAATAAAGCATCTCTTGTGATCTCTTGGAACCTGTTTCATAATCACTTAAGGGTTAAAATCGTGTTGAGGAACCGGAGGACTTTTTACCCGAGTATTGAAGAAGTCTTTGGCACTTTAATGTCATCTTCATTCCGTGTGTGGTGAAAGGGCATCCCGGATAATCCAGTGTGGAGGTCAAGGTGGAGGTTGCACACACTCATTGGGGCATTCTAGATGAGACAAAGCTAATATCACTTCACTACTCATTGTAGTGAGTTTCACCATAGCGACCATCGTAGCTCATCGCGGGCTTCTCGGCAAACCGAAATTTCCGAGGGGCTCGGTATATGGCCGATAGACTCGACCCGCTCTACCGTTGGGATCTCAGGCACTTATAAGGTCTTGAAGGGCATTTTTTGGGCATCTTCTTCTTGATTCTTCATCTTCTTTGGGGGTAAGGCTGGCTAGGGTTTGGAGGACACTTCCCACATCACTTGAACCCAAGCTTTAGGAGGGCAGCAAGGAGGAAAAACCCGAGCATTTCGCTGGGAGAGCAAGAACGAGGAGGATCTACTTCTAGGGCATCATTGCTTGGAGGTTGAAGACAACGGGAAGCCACCCCTTTGAGTGGCGCCTTCGGAAGGCTTTCTCCGGGATTTCTTGCGCCATTTGACCTTCATCATTTGAGGGAGTGTTCCTCATGTTTACTTTTAGTTGTTTGTATGGATTATTTGGTTTTTCTTGTTGAGCATGAATAACTCAAAACCCCTAGGGTCACCGAATGTAGGTGAACCTAGGGGTGAACTCGTGATGTTTTTGGACTATTTGAGTAGTTTATGCATGTTTGGCTTGTTGAGATCCTTGTTTGGTGTTCTTACTTGTTTTGGTACATTTAATTGAGTGATGTATCAAATTCTTGGTAGCACTTTGTAGCATGACCATTGCCTTAGTGCTAGACTCCACCAAACTAGGAAGGGTTCATTGTATAAATATGCTGTGACCATCGGGTATTTATACCCTCCAATCTTAGGGGTTGAAAACTACTTGTGTTTCCACCCTAACTTGTGAAACTCAACATTCTCCTTGCAACCGTGGTGGGAGTTGGGTGGGAAGAGATTCCACGCTCAACACTTGCACCGGGTTAGGGGTCAATTGCCGTGACCATCGGGTTGACCTAGGTTTTGGTTTTTCTCGGTCCAACTAGCCACGATGCGTTTAATTGCACTCGGTATCCTTTTGCACTTTAGTAACCCCTCGGGAATCCACATCCTGACCGCTTTTCCAACCTTGAGCATCTCCGTGTTTAGCTTGTTTCGTATTTTTAAGAATTCATCTTGCTTTTCATTTTTGCTTTCTTTTCTTCTTTCTCCTACCTTGGAATCGGTGAGCTAAACAACGTGTAAGAAGTGAGTAGGGTAGCTCCTCGTGCCCCTTGAGATATGAGCCACTCGCATGCTGCAGTGGTTTATTACTCCGACCACCCTGCGCGCTTGGGGTGTACACACTTTGTGTCGATGTACATTAGGTAGCAAGACCCCGATGAGGCTCATCAATTGATTGAGAAAATGGGGTTAAATAGCTACCAGCCTGGAATGCTAGGGAGAATAAAAAGGTGGCCGTCCTCCATGAAATTGATGCGGTAACTTCATTGGCGGCCCAAGTGGAGAGTTTAGAGTAAGAAGCTAGATCTTATAGTCGCGAATAGAGTTGCTGCCATGACCAATTGTACCGGTTGTGGTGGAGGACATGCTCCGTCCGACTTGCTCAATCGCATTGGTGATGTTTCTTCAATTGAAAAGCGTTGACTTTGTAGGTAATGGAATGAGACCTCAAGGGAATCCATACAACAACACCTACAATTCGAGGTTGGAAGAATCATCCCAACTTTTCATGCGAGTAATCAAGGACCACGTAGACTCATGAGGCCATCGGGTTTCAACAACAACAACAAGCCCCTCAAGTGGAAAAAAGAATTTTAGGCTTGGAAACCCGAATGACAGATTTGGAGAAGCACTTGGCTAGATTTGTTCAATCGGAAAATACAAGGTTTGAATCGACCGAGGCTACACTTTGAATCACGCCTCCTTGCACAATCTTGAAAAATCAGAGTGAGGCAAATTATGAAGACTCTCTCCGAAAGCCACTTGGAACTTTACCAAGCAACACGGAAACCAACCCTAGAGAATATGTGAAGGCGATCACTTTGAGAAGTGGTCGTGAGGTTGAAGGGAGGCTTTTTGAGTGAGAAGACGAAAAGAACACCGACAGAGTTCCCCTTGCTTATATCCCGCAAAGTGCATGGGCTTGTCGAAGTAATAATCCCGGTGAGCGTGTCGAATCCATGGTGAGTAGGGAGTGAAAATACTAATTTGATTCTTAGCTATGTGGAAGATCAATTGTGATAGGTGTGAAATTGATTCAATTCTCAACAATAAAATCAACAAGTGAAAGAGCAAAAGTAAGAAGAGGGTAAGGCAATAGATAAAGATGGGGTACTCGGATAATGCTTCACCTAGGATAATCGCTTCAAGTGCAAGAACTCTCTATTATGCTTCCTAATCAATGCAATGGTAAGTCATGGAAATCCTTACATACATAGTCCCAAATCTAAGGTCAACTATGCCTAACTCTATACATGTCCCGGAGGAGAAATCGAACAATCTCAACACCTCGACTCAGCATAGAGTTGCAATGAACTCAAGGGATTCCAAGTGATAAATCTCTTCCTAAATATAGACCCAACCCTTTGGTCCGTAGGCGGAAGGTCCCTAGCCATAATTAAGCCCTAGATACTAAGATCCTCTCAACGCTTTCACTCCATTGCAGCGCAACTAGGGCCCCCAGCCAGTAGGTTCATCCCTTAGATCGCTCACTCTATTATGGCCGCAAAGAACTCAAGGAACGGAGGTAGAATCTATCACGCCGAGAGGGAAAGCGGGACGCCCGTGCATCTCGACTCACCCTCTCAACCCTCTCCAACCTAGCTTTTTGTCTAACGCTCGTGGTGTGTCACCACTCACAAGGTTACCAACAAGAACTCTTAACCCTAGTGTCACTCTAGGAGAAATGTTCATACAATCAAGCATTCAAGGTTGGAACCTCACAATAAACATCAATTTATTGAAAGCATAATAAAGAAGTTCAATGAAACGAATACATCCTAGGGTTCACAATCATCCAAGTACCCACTAGGGGTTTAGCTCTCCATGGAGCTTAATACAATCAAAGAAATTGAATGTAAAGCAATGAATCCATAAAGAAACCCCTCGATGGTCGTGGTCGATGGTCTTGTGGAGAGTCCTCTCACTGTCGTCCAAAGATTCCTTCGTCCGGGTATAGGATACGCCTCAATCGAAGCTCCTACCAACCTTCTTCCTAATGGAATCATGATGTCGGAGCCATAGAACTTCTCCAAAAACCTCTGGCACAATACCCCTCGAAACCCCAGCCAAGTCCTCTCACAAGTTGGGGAAAAGATGGAGAAAAGAATACCAAAATCGGTGAAATTGACTTTAAATAGGGCTCGAATCGGCGATCGCATGGGCGTGCAGTGATGTCACACACCTGTGGAATTTCCACACGGGCGTGATACTTTCCACACGCCGTGCGATTCTCCTCGCTTTCTCGATTTTCCACACACCCTACGCCTCGCTTAAACCTTAGCAAGATCTCCTCCAAAATTGGTGCATTATGATCCACATTGGCCTATTTCCTTCATACCGGCCTCACAACCCTACCCCGCATAAAAAGTAACATAAAAACACACATATTAATGTAAAAACCCGAGAAAAGTAATGCTCAATATAAGGAATGAATGCTTCAGCATCCATATCGCATTAGCACTTATCAAACACGCACCCGAGGTCTGTAGAGGCTGAGAAGGAGAAAAACAAAAGAGAAAGAGGTGGCAACCCCACCTTTCAAAGCCAAGAACTCCTTTATCCCTCTAGATTGAAGAATGACCAAGGGGATGAACAATATAAGAACTACTTGAGTTTGTTCAAGCAACTCCACATCAACATTCCTTTTTGTTGAGGCATTGGCTCAAATGCCTAAGTATGCGAAGTTCCCTGAAAGACCCTATTGACGTAACAAGAGGAAAATTGGAGGAGAGTGCTTCAGTGGTGCTAGATGCTTCATGCCCGGTAGGGTGTGCAAAAAGAACATGTCAACAAGAAGAAAGACCCGGGAAGCTTCATCATTCCATGTAACATCGGCAACTTAGGTGGAGTGAAATGGCATTGGCGGATTCAAAGCAAGCATCAACGCGTCATGCCATATACTTTCTTCCAAAAGCTGGGCTTGGGTGAGCCTAGACCTACTCGGATGACTTTATAATTAGCGGACCGAACGTGCACGTACATCCGAGAGGCATCATTGAAGACGCGCTTGCTCAAGGTGGACAAGTACATTTTTCGGTCTGACTTTGTACTGCTAGATGTCGATGAGGATGCAGATGTAACTTTGATACTTGGGAGACCGTTCTTGTGGACTTCCAAAGCATTGATTAACATGCGATCAGGGAGCTCTACTTTGAGAGTTGAGATGATAAGCTCACATACCGCCTATCGTTTGAAGCCATGCGGCATTCTCTCGATTTTGATGATACTCTATACTTTCTAGACACTACTGATGAAATTATTGATGAATATATGTAGGAAATGTTCAACCAGGATCCGTATGAAGGATTGTTCAACCAAGAGGAGAGCAATGAAGAAGTAATGATGCTTGGTTCGGACCGAGAGGAAACATCTACCCCGGGATCTTGAAGAAGGTGCTCTCGAAAAATGAAGAGGTCTCGGAGACGCCACCCCGAAAAATGCTCCAAGATTGTTTCGAGACGCTCATGAGCCAAGGAAGTTGGACGCAAATCCATCTGCTATGTGGTCCAAAGCCCAGAGTACACCCTCTATCCTCAAGGGAAATTGGGAAGTTAATCAGTATCGAAGACGTAGCGAAAGAATCGTAGCCAGCAGCACTGCTCGACAAATGGGCCGAGGAAATCGAGAAACGTAGAATCCACACCGGCAGTGGAAATTATCCACGCCCATGTGGAAATTCCGCACGGGTGCGTGTATCGTCCACGCCCGTGGAGTTGCCCGATTCCAGCCCTATTTAAAGCCGATTCAACCCCGATTTTTGGTATTCTGTTTCTCCATCTTTTCTCCAACTTGTGAGAGAGCTTAGCTAGGGGCTTCAAGGGTATTGGCCAAGGTTTTGGAGAGGGTTCTATGGTTCTGACATCGTGATTCCATTAGGAAGAAGGTTGGTAGGGGAGCGTCCATCGAGGCGCATCCTATACCGATGAAGGAATCCTTGGACCACTGAGTAGAGGACTCTCCACAAGACCATCAACACGACCATCGAGGGTCTTTTATGGATTCATTGCTTTTACATTCGATTTCTTTGATTGTACTAAGCACATGGAGAGCCAGTCTAGTGGGTACTTGGATGATTGTGAACCCTAGGATGTATTCGCTTTCATTGAACTTCTTTATTATGCTTTCAATAAATCTGATGTTTATTTGTGAGTTCCAACCTGAATGCTCTTTGATTGTATGAACATTTCCACCAGAGTGACACTAGGGTCGAGAGTTCTTGTTGGTAACCTTTGTGAGTGAGTGACACACCACCAGCGTTGCAGACAAAAGCTAGGTTGCAGAGGGGTTGAGAGGGTGAGTCGAGAGTGCGAGGCCCCTTTCTCCGATGTGATAGATTCTACCCTCCTTCTCAGTTCTTTGCGCCATAATCGAGTGAATGGTCTAAGGGACGAATCCCTCCACTCGGGGCCTATCTAGTGCTGCAATGGAGTGGAGCGTTGAGAGGATCTCTAGTATCTAGGGCTTAATTATGGCTAGGGACCTTCCACTTCGACCAAAGGGGTAGGTCTATATTTAGGAAGAGATTTATCACTTGGAATCCCTAGAGCTCATCGCTACACTCTATGAAAAGTGAGGTGAGATTGCTCGATTTCTCCTCCGGACATGTATGAGAGTTAGGCATAGTTGACCTTAGATTTGGGACTATGTATGTAAGGATTTTACGACTCACCATTGCATTGATTAGGAAGCATAATAGAGAGTTCAAGGACTTTGAAAGCAATCATCCGAAGTGAAGCATGATCCGGGTACCCCATTCTTTATCGATTGCCTTACCCTCTTCTCACTTTTTGCTCTTTCACTTGTTGTTTTTAATGTTTGGAGAATTGAATCAATTTCACTACTTTATCACTATAGTGATATTCCACATAGCTGAGAATCAAATTAAGTATTTTTACTCCCTACTCACTCAGGATTCCACCCCGCTCACTCCGGGATTATTACTTCAACAAGCCACGCACTTACGGGATATGATGAGCAAGGGACCTTGCAAGTTATTAGGCGCCATTTAGAGACACCTTTTGCACTTTGTTTTCTCTAGCTATTTTCACTCTGCACATTCTATTCCCATATCTTCTTTTTCTATCATACTGATTTTCTTTCTCTTTTCTTTCGTGCAGACGTGCGTTACGACGGAATCCATCAATATCGATTGAAGAAGACTCGAGCTTTGAACATACACTTCACAGAGGAAGAACACATGTACAAGAACAACCTAATCCGTGCTGATTTGGAAGTAGAAGGGATCCGAGAACATGGTGAAGGTACGAGGAATGAGCAACAACGAACACTCATCCGATCATGCGGGCACCTTCAATGTATTGGGACACTGATCGGTGCATTGCGCGGCCCCCACCATTCAGCCGTCAATTTCGTGGAGTACAGCGTTTGCATCATCCATATGCTGCACCGGTCGGGCACACTCAAAGTGGGCCGATGAGGATCCCAAGCTTGACACACATAGAGGCTTCACTCGAGGGTAAAGTGGAGCGTCAGAGATCAATGGTGTGATGGATGATGCCATCAAATCAGGAGAGCCTTCCCAGTTTTCCTTTAGGGGAAAGCAAAGTAGCTGGCTACACTCATTGCCTGAGGGCATCCCGATCTGCTACATGGGAGGATGCAGAAGCTTTTTCTAGCACGTTATTTCCCTCCCGAAAAATTAGCTAAAGCTTAGAATGAGATCTCATCAACTATACAATTGGACTGGAGTCTCTCTATTTGAGACATGGGGGAGCGATTTCGAGAACTCCTTTGCCAAGTAAGTGTCACGCATGCACGATTTCTCTCTTTGGAGTGGATGATTGTTCACCACCTTCTATAATGGGTTGAATGCACGGTACAAGACAACTCTTTCTTGGGTGTGGCGGCAGAGGTACCTGTAGGAAGCAAGACCACAGCGAGCTCGTCGATCGATTGAGGAAATGGGGTTAAATAGCTACGCAAAGGAATCGCGTAGGGAGAAGAAAAGACATGGCCGGTCTCCATGAAATTGATCGCGGTAACTTCGTGCGGCCCAAGTGGAGAGAGTTTGAGTAAGAAGCTAGATCTTATAGCTCGAATAGTGCCAAGTGCTGTAATCGTAATTTGCATGGTTGTGGTGGAGGACATGCTCCCTCCAGGTGCCTGGCAATCGTCATTGGTGATGTTTCTTCGCTTGAGATATGTCGAGCTTTGTAGGTAATGGAATGAGACCTCAAGGGAGTCCATGCGACAACACTCTACAATCAGTTGGAAGAATCATCCCAACTTTTCGTCTGGAAGTAATCAGGACCACAGTAAGACCACATGGTGCCATCGGGGTTCCAACAGCAACAACAAGCCCTCAAGCGAAAACGACTACGGCTTTGGAAACCCGTGAAAGGATTTGGAGCTTATAGCACTTGGCTAGATTTGTTCAACTCGGCAGGCCCTAAGGTTTGAATCGCTCGAGGAGCTACACTTCGCAATCACACCGCCTCGCTTGCATAACCTTTGAAAAATCAAGTGGGGCAAATTACATCTCTTTCCAGAGGCCACATGGGGTTTACTCTTCAAGCAAACACGGAAACCAACCAGGAGATACGTGTGGAAGGTGATCGCTTTGAGAAGCGGTCATTAGGTTGAGGGGCTTCCAAGTGAGAAGCCGAAAGAACACCGCAGGAGGTCGTGAGGTTGAGGAACAAGCAAGGAGAAGAGGTGGCACCCACCTCAAGCCAAGAATCCTATCCTCTAGATTCAAGCAACTCCACATCAACATTCCTTTGTTGAGCTTTGGCTGAAATGCCTAGTCAGAGTTCCTTAAAGATCTATTGACCAACAAGAGGAAATTGGAGGAGTGCTTGGGGTGGTGCTTGATGCTTCATGTTCGGTGACGTTACAAAAGAACATGCCAAACAGAAAGAAGGACCGGGAAGCTTCATTATCCGTGTAACATGGCAACTTAGGTGAGGAAATGGCATTGGCGGATTCGGGAGCGAGTATCAATGTCATGCCATACACTTTTCAAAAGCTAGGTTTGGGTGAGCCTAAGCCTACTCGGATGACTTTTAATTGGACGACGATCGACATCCAGAGGCATCATTGAAGACGTGCTTGTCAAGGTGGACAAGTATATTTTCCGGTTGACTTTGTAGTGCTAGATGTCGATGAGGATGCGAGAGGTACCCGATACTTGGGAGACCGTTCTTGCGGACTTCCAAGCATTGATTGACATGGACGGAGAGCTCACATTGAGAGTCGGAGGCGATAAGCTCACTTCAGCCTTCTAAGCCATGCGGCATTCTCTCGATTTTAACAACACTTTGTATTTTCTAGACATTCGATGAGATTGTTGATGAATATATCACGAAATGTTCAACCGGAC
>NC_052475.1:5735614-5792231 GCF_009730915.1 Dioscorea cayenensis subsp. rotundata
CTTCTACACGAGGTAATACTTGGCTATCCCGTGAGCACTTGCGGGAAGCTGATCGAGCTGGCGCCGTTGCTGGGACCATTAAGGAATTCTAGGAAACTAGGATTATTACTCTAGCCATTTTCTATTCTTTACTCATTTGTTGTTTTTCTTTTTCCCTTGATCTTAACTTCACATCAATTTTCTTGTTGTGCAAGGTATCGCGGCATGACACGTCAATCCATCGACCTTGATTACACCATACCATGGCAACCGAACATCAAGTTGGAAGACTACGATATAGATTTGATCTACCGGATAAAGGGCAAACCCAACTTCATGTTTCACAATTTCGAATGATTGTCTAGACGCACTTTTACTATCTGGGGACCCCTAGTATGCTTATGATGGAAGTGACCGCAATACGCTGTTTAAGACCTTTTGAGAGTGGTGCCCCATTAACGTCCGAATATGCGTGTGTAAACCGCAAGTGCACGGTGTCAAGTAATAATATACCCCGGTGAGTCGGGTAGTTTGAATCCACAGTGAACAGGGCTACTAGTACTAACTTCTTCTCTCGCTATCTAGCCCTAATGATAATGGGATAGTGTGGTGATCTAATGTGCGAAGAGATGAACAATCGGAGACGAATATGCAAGGGTAAAATGGAGGAAGAATCTCAATCAAGAAAAGTGGGGTATTCGAGCATTGCTCCCCTAGGATTCGTGTATTAGGTACCGGATAAGCAAAGTGTTTCTATGATGAGTAAGTTAAGTCGTGGAAATCCAAACATAATCGGGTCTATCTCTAGATCACCGATACTAGTCCCCTCACGAGGTCCCGTGGAGAAATCGCTCAATCTCAACACCTCACACCACATATGACCGCAGAAACACTCTAGAGATTCCAAATTGTGTATCCAATTCCTAAAGATTGATCCAACCCTAATTCCCGGGCGAAGGATCCTAACTCCCCTCACAAGGTCCCGGGCGGAGAAATCGAGCAATCTCACGCCTCCCACCAAATATGGTTGCATAGAGCTTAGGGAATGGAGATAGAATACACCAATCGGAGAGGAAAGGGGATACTTCACTATCTCATGATTCACCCTCTCAACCCTCTTCAATCTTGAGGTTCTAACCCTAATGGAGATCTCTCTCCCACCAAGGCAACAAATCATGCAAACCAAATAACCATAAGATCAATAAGGCAAGCAAGCATTAAACAATAAAGAATGAAACTTAATGAAACTCGGATTAAATAGAAACACAAAGCAAATCCACAAAAGATGAGAATCCTAGGGTTCACAAGCCCAAATACCCTCTAGGGTTTTAGCCCTCCATGGAGCAACATACAAAAACACACCATCAATGAATGAAAGTACATTAAAACCATAGAAATAAACCCCTTATGTATGAACCGATGGCCTTGATGGAGAGCTTCGACGCCTTGAAGGACCCACTCCGAAGCTAGGGTTCACCGGTGGCTTCCTTTGATGCTATGACGGAGGAGGAATCGATCAAAGTTGGTGACGAAAGCGCCTCCAAAGCCGCAAAGACCTCCTCTCCAAACCCTAGCCGTCTCACCCTCAAGAGCCGCACAAAAGATGAGAAAGAATAGGGCAAAACGGGCTATTTATAGGCCTTAGATCGCGCTCGTCACATGCCCCTCACGCTCGCGGTGGATTTTTCCACGCCCGCTGGGTCGCAGAATTTCCACGCTGGCGCTGCTGAATTTCCACGCCGCTGCGTGAATGCATTCTCGCTACAGTCGCTACAAAGAAATTGCTACAAAGATTTTCACAAAAACGCGATCCGAACACTCTTCTTAAGGCCACATGTCCGGGCACACGTCCCATGTGGTAGGCTATAAAAACTTTTCTTCATCGACGTATCTTTGAGAGGTCTTGCAATCTTCACAAAGAGAAGGAATATGAAGATGTGGCTGCCTTTTGTGCCCCTTCCAAATGGTGAATTGACTTGAATCTTCTTGGAAGTTGGCACACATCTCCACGCTTTATGAACTCGCTCTCGTGTCTTGGTCCTTGAATTGAACAAGAACTCCCAACATTGTGTCTTTATAGCCTATCTTTGCTTCCTTTTTACTCTTCAAGGCATTCACAATCTATATGCATAAAAGAACACCAAATACACAATATGAGACATAAACCACAGTAAAAAATGATGCTCAATGCATGTAAAACATATATAAAAATATGTCTACTCAAGCACTTATCACACGTTTTCCAGACGTGGGTGCTTTGAGAGAGGTTTAGCTTACTGATGACATAGCCGATGAGGTTGAGGAGCTCCATACCATAGGCAGTTGGCGATATTGGAGATGTTAGCGTCCTTCGATTTTGACCAGTCTTATAGGAGTTTTGATAGTGTCGATGTCATATAGTTTAGAGCGTTCGGGTAGTGTCATAATATAAGTATCACGCAATTTTTGGCCAGACTCTGGTTGTATGATGAGGCATTTACAAACACTGAGAAGTACGATTGGGTACCGACGATTATCCGAGTAGCTTGACCATATAAAGTGCATATAGGAGACTCTGTAGTCAGGCCCAGTATGAGTCGAGAGTATCCAAAGCTACTTGCCATTCTTGGCTAGCATACAGATACACATCCACGCCATTCTCAGCCGATCGGTGAACTGGTGACAACACCCCTTGCGTGTGACCCGCAAGTGTATCGGTTTGTCGAAGTAATAAATCCCAAGTGAGTGGGGTATCGTATCCACTGGGAGTAGGGAATAAAAATACCAAAATTGCTACTTAACCAAGTTAAGATGAATAACAATTGTGTTAATAAGATATGATGTAAACAGAAATAAAAGAAATAAGAATGTGAGGCACAAGTAAGTTAGAGGAAAGGTAATTGATAGAAAATGGGTACTTAGACAATGCTCCCCCTAGGACTAATGTTTCAAGTGCAACATCTACTATTATGCTTCCTAACTAATGTTTAATAAGTCGTGGAAATCCTAAAGCACACGGTCCCAAACCTAAGGTCAACCGTGACTAACTCTACACTATGTTCTGGCAAAGAAATCGCTCAGTCTCAACACCTCACACTGTGTAAAGTCGCATGAAGTTCTGGGGATTCCAACTGATAAACCCTATTCCTATGTGTAGATCTAAGCTTTTGGTCCAGGCGAAAGATACCTAGTCACAATTAAGCCCTGGATACAAAAATCACTTCAACGTTTCACCCTATTGCGCGCGCAACTAAGCCCTAGTGGAGTTCATCCTTTAGTACTTCACTTTATTGTGAACGCAAAGAACTCTAGGAAATGGAGGTAGGATAAATCACACATAAGGGGAAAGGGGACTCTCCGCTACCTCTCGACTCACCCTCTCAACCCTCTCAAATCTAGTATTGTCTAACCCTCATGGCGTGTCACTCATCCACAAAGGTTGTCAAGAAGAACTCTCAACCCTAGTGTCACTCTAAGGAAGAAATCATTCAACAAGCATTAAAGATTGGAACTCAATTAAAACATCAAATATGGAAAGCATAATAAAAGGTCAATGAAATAATAACATCCTAGGGTTTACAAAATCCAAGTACCCACCATTAGGTTTAGCTCTCCATGGAGCAAGATACAATCAATAATGAAATCGAAAGTAAAAATAAGTAATCCATAGGAAAAACCCCTCAGTATTCATATCGATGGTCTTGTAGAGTAGCCTCGCCTCATCCAAAGGTCCCCCTGTTCGGCCTAGGGTACACCTCGCAGGATCGATGGCGATGAAAGCACCCTCAATACCCTTCTTCCAACTTGAGCACAGTGTCGAATCCGTAGAACCACTCCAAAGACTTGCCAAAAGCCTCTCAAAACTCTAGCCGACGGCCTCCCAAAAGATAGAGAAAAGTTAGAAAGAAGGATGAAAAGATTCTTCTAAATTCGGCCTGAATTGCGGCTTAAATAGCGCTAGAATCAGGTATCCACACACCCCTATGGATTTTTCACACGGGCCGTTGGAATTTCAACACGGGCATGGGGAATTTCCACATGCCCGTGTGGATTCTTTGGAAACCTGATTTTTGGCCGACTGTGAACAATAACTGCTACAGTATATTGGCACATTAATTTGCAACAATAACTTGCAAAAGTGCTCCACCAAAGCACTCCCAATACTACACTTTTCATTGAGGCAACATAAATGGGCACACGTTTATACCGTAGATTGCAACTCTTCTTCAATCAATAGTCTCATTGGTGAAGATCTTGGTATCAATGCACAAGTCGGGATACGCAAATGTGACTACCATCATGGACCTCCAACTCATTCTATTAGCTTAAATACGTGGAGGCTGGCACACATTCATGTATCTTGGAGCCCCACTTGTGTCTTCGTGTTTGTTCCTTTCAAGATTTCACCAAATAGTGCTTAAACCTGATAAAAGTATTGCTCATTGTAAGGAAAGAACACTTTGCATTCTTAACACACAAACACTTATCAAACTCCTCCATACTTAAGCTTTTGCTTGTCCTCAAGCAAAAATAAACACTGAAGAATAGAAGAAGGAAATATTGAATGTTCTTGGCATTAGGTTCACCAAAGCATGCAAGGAGAGCATTCTTCATGAAAGGGAACTTTCAACACTAAATACGAAAAATCAACGCTTTAGCTAAAAACTTAAATCAAAAGGACAACAAACCTGAGATCGTGTGAGTGTGTGTAAACTCACTCAATTCAACCCAAGTTATACTCCTCAAAGTTCTAAGTACAAAAGACTTATTTATCTACAAGAATATCAAAACAAAAGGATGGTAGTATCTTCACACAACCTGTAAGGTAGCCCTTTCCAAAGCGGTCGCTAAGGTGGCTTTCACACTTTCGAGGTGGTAGCTCTTTCTACCGGGGTGGTAGCTTTCAATCATCCCATTAGATAGCTCTTCCTCTCATTAGGGCATAACTAGTATCCGGCTTATGAGAGTAACTTCATACTTCATAGGTGCTAGCTCTTTCCACCATCAATGCACAACTAAACAATCTATTTTTTTCTTTATTTCTTTTCATTTTCCTTTTTTTTAAAGCAAAATGGAACAAAAAACAATACTAATTAGTCCCTTAAACATCAAACTTGAGTTTCCAAAAGATTTTCATAGGTGAGTGGTGCACAAATATTAATCGGGCAAAAATTAATAAAAATTCAAGTAAAAACTAGAGCATGAAACATTCTATGTTAAAATTTCACCTAAACTCAAGAATACAAACATTGCAACTAAGGTGGACCTCCATTGACTACGTGAGCATGTATATCAATTAAAACGTGTGTAAAAGACATGTGCAAAGTGAACTCGCCCCCACACTTAATATGTACATTGTCCTCAATGTACACATGCAAGCACAATAGAAAGTATAGCAATCAAGCAAATATGTGGGAGTGGGCAATTGAAACAATACTCCCCTGACTTCTAATGTTCCGTTTGATGAAGCTAAATCCTTGGGAGTAAAGTTCCAATGGGTTGTGAAGCACACACCGCCCACACTGGCCTTGTCCATGACTAGATCTCAATTCCATACTGACAACAACATCTACACGCATACACAAGGGTGTTCAGTGAAGCTCAATAAAAACAAAAATAGCTCGAGTATATAAAAGGTAAGGCAATGAATACAGCTCGAGACAACAAAATGAAAAAAAAAAGACATATTCAGAAGGAAAATCCTTTCTGAGTTGTGAAAGTCTAGTAACAATAAAAAAAATACAGTAACAAGAAAGAAATAAAGAAAAAGAAAGAAGCATCAAGTGTCGGTGTTTGGCTAGGACTCTTCTACTACTGCTGTTGGTGGCGATGATGTACTATATGGATCAACTGGTGCTGGGACCAGTGATGGTGGTGACGGAGATGCCTGAGGGGTCCTCGGCCTCAAAACAAATGGGAAGGCAATATCTCGCTCAAGGATCTACTGTAAAGTATCAAACGTGCTATATACTCTGTGTACTTCATAACCTGTATCGCCTGAACCTTGGCGATCTCTGTCCGAAGCACCCCTACAGCACTCTCGAGCCTCTTAAAATGATCATAGGCTCTAGAAGATGAAAACATGCCTACTAGGGGTGGCTCCTGTGCTCCAGGAGATGCCTCAATCTCCGTCGGTGCAGGGTGAGGCTCGGGGGCAGGCTGAGAACCCTCAGCATCATCACCTTCACCCTCAGATATTTCTTGGGCGGATGTAATCAAAGCATACACTCCTGGCTAAACCCTGCGAACCATTCCCATCAACATCATCGTCTCTATGACCTGGGGGTCAGGCATACTAACCTTCTCGGCTCCTCGAATCACGTCCAAGAAACCCATGCCCATAACTAGTCTCATGATGTAGGAGCCAGAGAATATCACTCTTAATGTGACATACTGCCTCTGATGTCATATATACTCTGTCATGATGTGCCCTAGGTGTATCGGTATGCTCTATACCATCGAATAGAGATTTAGCAGCTCCTGTCAGCTAAGCACACGGGTGTTGTCACTACAACCGTTAATTGACCTGCTCAAAATGGCATGTATGTACCTAAAACTCGGCCAGGAGAGACATGTGGCCTTAGACACCTCGTGCTCATACTGCCCCTGTCCACATAGTTCTCTGTATGTGCACTATGGTGTCATTGCACCGGGGTAATCCATAGGTAATTGCTCATAGTTATCTGTATCCATGAACGCCACATCATAAAGTCCCTGTCTAATCAAGAACTAGGTGACTGACATGCTGTGAAGCTGTCCTAGTGCTCTAAACTGTATAGTGTCTACGCTATCAAAGCTGGAATAAGAGTGGTCGAACTTGAATGATGATAACACCTTAACCATCAACATACAGATCCCAGGACCCCGTATGGCTAGCAACCGACTCCATCCGCCTACCGCAAGCATCCCCTCTATCTCCACTGCCATGTCACCTGTCTCCTGAACCTCTCTCACTACATCCACGTCTGGAAAATGTGTCTGTCCAAACCTTAGCTTTGCCAATCTCTGAAATCGAGCCTGATGACAAAGAATCATAAATTCCTTCTGTTCTGTTTCAGGAGATGACTCACGCGGATATTTCTCAGCTTGCCTCTTCGACCGAGGTGCGATATCTGTAAAAATTGAAGAATAATATAATGAAATTGCTTCTAATTCCTTTCTAAACATGAATATCACTTCTAATTGTAGAAACAAAGCAACATTCACCATTTAAATTGATTAAAATTAAATATGATGAAGAAAAGAGAGATTTAAGGGTTACCGACAGGATGAACTCAAAAACTTTGCATTCAGCCAGAAAACTCTACTAAATCTCGCTAAATCAACAGTGTCAGGTTGAGAGAAGGATGAGGAGTGTTTTCTGAGTGATTAGGAGGATGAGAGTATGAAAAACGAAAGGATTTTAATGAAAATCCACGGCTCTTGCATTTCTATACATTCACAGGGCCGTGTGGAAATTACCCACACTTGTGTGCCTCCACAGGGACAGACGCACACTCCTGTGTGCTCTCGGGAAAACACTCTAAGCTTATGATGCAATCACATAGCTGTACAGAAATTTCTCTAAGCGTTTCACACGCCCGTGTGGAGAATCCACAAAGGCGTGGACCTTCACAGGACTAGCTCACAGGGGCATTCACATGTCCTTGTGTATTCTCATGATAGAAGAGAGCTCTTTTGTAGAGATCTACACGGGCATGTGGAAATTACCCATGACCGTGTGTATACCTCAGGATCATCCACAGGGGCAAGTCCAAGCACCTGTGTCTTCACGGAAAAACTCTCTAAGTCTCTACAAGGAAACACACGCCTGTGTGGAAATTTACCACGGGAGTGTGACTGTCACAAGGTCATTCACAGGGGCGAGTCCCCGCCCCTGTGTCCTCTAGGGATGAGCTCACAGTAAATACCCACGGCTGTGTGGAAATTCCCCACAGCCGTGCGTTTTCTCTAGATTCCTTAGAAAACTCTATAGGCTCTGCAGAAAATTCCTTAACATATAAATACACTCAGAGCCTGCTTTTATCATACAACCTATACCAGAGAAAAATGCACAACATGCTCAAACAACTACAAACTTCGCCATACACATTTAAGCACACAATAACACCAAAATATCCATGAGAAAATCACAGCAATAGCATCTAAAAATCATGACACCAACACTTAAAGCCTTATTCATGCAAACACTAACAAAAAACTAGGAAAATAATAAAAACATGGGTTATCTCCCAAGAAGCTCTTGTTTAATATCACTTAGCTTGACGTACCTTATCTTATCTCACGGGGGTTCACAGATGAAGGTTCTCCTTATACCCATGACTTGTAAGCATGATGAACATAGACTTTTGAAGGTAGAGGGAGAGTTGTCGAGCTCATTACCACTTAAGTTTTCATCACCCTTATTTCATTCTTGCACTTCCCCAACAGCCTTGGGGTGTTTCTTGTGGCGTCTCCTCGCTCGCTTCATCTTTCGAAGCATCTTCTTCATGATTGACAAGGTCCCCTTGTGAATATCCTACAAGTGCACGGGTTTGTCGAAGTAATAATCCCAGGTGAGCGGGTATCGAATCCACAGGGAGTAGGGAATAAAAATACTTAATCCGATTCTTAGCTATGTAAAAGATCAATGATGATGAGTGTAATAATGATTCAATTCTCAACAGTAAAAGCAACAAGTAAGAGAGCAAAAGTAAAGAAAGGGAGTAAGGCAACCGATAAAGATGGGGTACCCGGATAATGCTCCGCCTAGGATAATTGTTTCAAGTGCAAGAACCATCTATTATGCTTCCTAATCAATGCAATGGTGAGCCGTGGAAATCCTTAATTACATAGTCCCAAATCTAAGGTCAACTATGCCTATCTCTATACATGTCCTGGAGGAGAAATCGAACAATCTCAACACCTCGCACTCGCATAGAGTAGCAATGAGCTCTAGGAATTCCAAATGATAAATCTCTTCCTAATTATAGACCTAACCCTTTGGTCCAGGTGGAAGGTCCCTAACCACAATTGAGCCCTAGATACTAAGATCACTTCAACGCTTCACTCCGTTGCAAGCGCAACTAAGCCCCAGCGGAAGTTCATCCCTTAGACCATTCACTCTATTATGGCCGCAAAGAACTCGAGGAACGGAGGTAGAATCTATCACGCTGGAGGGGAAAGGGGCGCTCCTGTACCTCTCGACTCACCCTCTCAACCCTCTTCAACCTAGCTTTGTCAAACCCTCGTGGTGTGTCACTCACTCACAAGGTTACCAACAAGAACTCTCAACCCTAGTGTCACTCTAGGGGAAATATTCATACAATCAAGCATTCAAGGTTGGAACTCACAATAAACTTCAATTTATTGAAAGGATAATAAAGACATTCAAAGAAACAAATACATCCTAGGGTTCACAATACCCGAGTACCCACTAGGGGTTTAGCTCTACATGGAGCTGAGTACAATCAAAGAAATAGAATGTAAAAGCAATGAATCCATAAAGAAACCCCCTCGATAGTCATGCCGATGGTCTTGTGGGAAGTCCTCTACTCGTCGTCCAAGGATTCCCTCGTCCTGTATAGGATACGCCTCGACGGAAGCTCCCCTACCAACCTTCTTTCTAAGGAATGACGATGTCAGAGCTGTAGAACCTCTCCAAAACCTTGCCCAATACCCCTCGAAACCCTAGCCGAAGCCTTCTCTCAAGTTGGGGAAAAGATGGAGAAAAGAATACCAAAATTGGGGCTAAATCGGCTTTAAATATGGCTGGAATCGGGCGACTACACGGGCGTGGATGCTCCACGCGCGAGTGCGTAATTTCCACACGGGCGTGGATAATTTCCACACGCCCGTGTGGATTCTCTGTTTCTCTGGTTTTTCGGCCACCTGTGAGCAGTGCTGCTACAATATATGCTACAATGTTGCTATAGTGCTCTGCTACAGTATCCGACCTGAATAGCTTCCCAATTCCATACTTTCATCGGGGTAACGCAACGGGCACACGTTCACATTGTGGATCACTTGCTTCTTCAATGGTGTACACGTTGGTGGAGCTCTTTTTCTATGTGCATAAGTCGGAATGCTCGAATGTGACTACCTTAGTGCCCCTCCAAATGGATATGCCCACTCGAATACGAGTAGGTTGGCACACACTCTAGCATCTCACACCTGACCTATGTCATCGCGTTTGAACTTGATTGATCGGCCGCAAGTGTACGGGATCGCCAAGTAATACCCTATGAGTGACACAGGGGTCGTAGTATTCCACGGGGCCAAGGAAGTATTATTACTCACCCTTCATCTATTATCTAGCCTACAATTCTTTGTATGAAGAAAAAATGAAATAAAATAAAATAAACTAACTAATCTATGGCCGGGTAACTAGCACACAGATGTAAATAAACAAGGGAGTATCAAGCATGAGAAGGTAGTGTTTGGACAAGGAATCCACCTAGGGGTGTCATTAAGTCCCAAACTAGGATGTGTTAAAGATGCATTGATGATAATTGAGACCTAGAGATCTCATGAGTAGATTAGCCCCAATCTCTCATTGACTAACCCTTGATCCCATATGAATGTCAATCGGAATTTCTTCCGGATTAACAAACCTATGATCGCATTAAGTTCTAGGAAATCTCTAATAGGAGTAAACCTACTATCCTTCGGCTTAAACCTAGCAATGGAGGGCTACCAACACCAGATTTCTCGGCGTGTAGGTACAAGTATCCCCTTTCAATCACTGCTAGATCTAGTATACGTGAGTAGGTCACATCTACGCATACAACTCATAGTAGAATTATGGATCTCTCCATACATGTAATTCTAGACATGAAAGCATGAAAGATTAAATCTCAAACAACCATCAAACTCAATTAAGAATAACATTCCAAGTTCATACACAAGATTAGCCCTAGGGTTCATCCAAATCCAAACACAACAATAAGTTAATCACTCATGACAAGGGATACTTATACAACATACAAGGAAAAGAAAGACAATAAAGATGCAAGAAAACTCCCTCTACGATCTTGATTTCCTTGAATCGATGAAGCTTCAAATGATGATGCAATGGTGTTCTAGATCTTCAAACCAACTCCTTCTCCTATGCTCCTCTTCCTCTTGGTGATGATGGGTGCTCGTTTCCCACAAGGATCATCGCCGGAAGATGGCCGGAAGGCCTCAAGATTGTGTGGTGGCAGCGGCCCAAGAGGCCAAGAAGAAGTCTCCTAAAAGTCCTCACCAATTCCCTAATATACCCCAATCATTTCCTCCAAATTGACCTCAATGAGGACCTCATTGAGCTCCCCATTGACACTGTTCGGGGTAAGAGGACTCCTCAAATGCACTCCAAATAGTATCCATACTGGCTCAATGAGCACCTCATTGAGCCAGTATGCCTTCAATCAATCAACTTTCTTTGTGCTACAGTGATCATCCCGGGCTCTATACCGTGCAGCATTGAGACCGAATGCCATGATTTGATTTCTTCCATGAAAACTCCCCAGGTGCTACAGTGTTAGTGGTACAGTGCCGCGACCTGGTTTTCTTCTCTTTTTCGCCCAAATTATATCTTCGTGTCCTCCATGGCGTTCCTGTGCCCTGCAAAGCAAATAATACACGATTAATCACAAAACGGGCATCAATTCTAGTAAAAATACATGCTAGAAGCGACAAATACATATACAGAAATATGTACATTTAGACACTTATCAGAACCTTAGCAAGATTTCCTCCAAAATTGGTGCATTATGATCCACATTGGCCTATTTCCTTCATACTCGGCCTCACAATCCTACCTGCATAAAAGTAACATAAAAACACACATATTAGTGTAGAAACCCGAGAAAAGTAATGCTCAACATAAGGAAAGAATATTTCGTATTCATATCACACAAGAACTTATCAAACTTCCCCACACTTAAGCTTTTGCTTGTCCTCAAGCAAATATTAAACATTCTGTGCATCAATGAAGAAAATATTGAAAGTGCTTGGCCTTAGGTTCACCAAAGTATACAAAGAGAGCATTCTACGAGTAAGGGAAATTTCAACATTAAAAACAAAAAAATCAAAGCTCTAGATAAAAACTTGAATAAAAAAAAGGACAACAAACCCGAAATCGTGTACGTGTGTGAACTCACTCAAAACAACCCAAGGTATAATCCTCAAAATTCTAAGTACAAGGGACTTATTTATCTACAAAAGTGACAACAATTTCAAAGATGGTAGTAGCTTCACACATCCTCTAAGGTAGCCCTTTCCAAAGCGGCCGCTAAGCTGGCTTTCACACTTTCGAGGTGGTAGCTCTTTCTACCAGAGTGGTAGCTTTTTCTCCCATTGTACCTCTTGCGGTGGGATCTAGAAGCTGTCTTGTATTTGGATTCAACCCTTTGTAAAACTTATGAATGATCATCTACTTGGGGAATCTGTGTTCTGGACACTTCTGTAATAGGTCCTTGAATCGCTTCTAAGCTCCATCTGAATGAATGACGATATCCTATTGCGAAGCTTTGCCAATTTCTGAACAGGAAAGTAGCTTGCAAGAAAGGCTTCAACCATTTCATTTCATGTCGTGATGGATGCTCGTGGTAAAGAATGTAGCTACTACTTTGCCCTTCCTTTTAGAGGAAATTGGAAAGCACTCAATCTTATAGCATCATCTGTAACACCGTTGATCTTCAGCATATCACAAACTTCCATGAAATTTTCAATATGATTGTTTTGGGTCCTCATCGGCCAAACTAGTGAACTATGCCGATTGCTCTATCATTTGGATAAATGCTGGCTTCAGCATAAAATTCGGAGCTATAATTAGTGGTCAAACAATGCTACATTGTGTCCCCAATACTGACGGTCTGGCACAATCAGAAAGTGTTCTCTGTTGTTCATTCGGTTCTGCCATGTTGTTAAATCCTTCAACTTCCACTTCAGCTAGATTAGATGGTTCTTGCACAGGTTCTTTACCCTTTCTTCTGAGTGTACGTTCAAGTACGGGATCACCTTCAATTAATAT
Source organism: Dioscorea cayenensis subsp. rotundata (assembly GCF_009730915.1). Classification (NCBI taxonomy): domain Eukaryota; kingdom Viridiplantae; phylum Streptophyta; class Magnoliopsida; order Dioscoreales; family Dioscoreaceae; genus Dioscorea; species Dioscorea cayenensis. The sequence continues at coordinate 5,748,567 of NC_052475.1, forward strand.
CGAAGGGTTCCCTCGGGTCATAACCTGGAGCTGCACCAAAATAAAGAAAACAAATTAGAATGATGATAGAATAAGAAGATGTGAAGTAGAATAAATGATGAATGACTAAAATAACAAAGTGCAAACTATCTCTAAACTCCTACTCCCCGGCAACGGCACTAAAAACTTGACAATGCCCCTTGCATGTGACCCACAAGTGCAACGGTTTGTCAAAGTAATAAATCCCAAGTGAGTGGGGTATCGTATCAACAGGGAGTAGGGAATAAAAATACCAAAATTTCTATTTAACCAAGTAAAGATGAATAATGATTGTGTTGATAAGATATGATGTAAACAGAAATAAAAGAAACAAGAATGAGAGGCACAAGTAAGTGAGAGGAAAGACAATCGATAGAAGTGGGGTACTCAGAACATGCCCCCCTAGGACTAATGTTTCTAGTACAAGACCTACTATTATGCATCCTAACTAATATTTAATGAGTTGTGGAAATCCTAAAGCACACGATCCCAATCCTAAAGATCACTAACTCTACACTATGTCCTGACGGAGAAATCACTCAGTCTTAAGACCTCACACTATGTAAAGTTGCATGAAGTTCTAGGGATTCCAAGTGATAAATCCTATTCCTATGTGTAGATCTAACCCTTTGGTACAGGAAAAAGACCCCTAGTCAGAATTAAGCCCTAGATACTAAGGATTACTTCAATGCTTCACTCTGCTACTCACGCAACTAAGCCCCAGCGGAGTTCATCCTTTAGTACTTCACTCTATTGCGATTGCAAAAAACTCTAGGAAATAGATGTAGGATAAATCACAACGGAGGGGAAAAGGGACGCTCCGCTATCACTCGACTCACCCTCTCAACCCTCTCCAATCTAGTATTATTTAACCCTCATGGTGTATCACTCATCCAAAAAGGTTGCCAAGAACAACTCTCAACCCTAGTGTCACTTTGAGGGTGAAATCATTCAACAAGCATTAAGGATTGGAACTCAATTAAAACATCAATTAAAGAAAGCATAATAAAATGTTAAAGAAGTAATGAAATCCAAGTACCCACCAAAAGGTTTAGATCTCCATGGAGCAAGATACAATCGGTAATGAAATCGAAAGTAAAACAAGTAATCTATAGAAAAATAGCCACAGTATTAGTGTCGATGGTCTTGTGGAGTAGCCTCGTTTTCTCCAAAGGTCCCCTTATGAGGCCTAGGGCACACCTCGCCGGATCGATTCTGACGAAAGCTCCCTCAATAACCTTCTTCTAAAATCAAGCTGAATCATGGTATAAATAGTTAAAGAATCAAGTATCCACACTCCCCTGTGGATTTTTCACATGAGACGGTGGACTTTCCATACGGGAGTGGGGAATTTCCACACGCCAGTGTGGATTCTTTGGAAACTTGCTACAGTATATTGCTATAGTGATTTGCTATAGTACCTGCTACAGTGCTCCGCCAAAACACTCCCAATTACATACTTTTCATTGATTCAACATATACGGGCACACGTTTATGCGGTACATCACAACTCTTTTTCAATCAATAGCCTTATTGGTGAAGATCTTGCTATCAATGCACAAGTCGGGGATACGCAAAATGTGACCCGCCTCCATGCCCTCCAACTCATTGAAATAGTTTAAATACACAGAGGTTGGCACACATTCACATATCTTGGAGTCCCACTTGTGTCTTCGTGTTTGTTCCTTCCAAAAATCCACAAAATAGTGTGTTTACGATCTACTTTTGGCTTCTTTTCTTAATACTTAGCTTCACAACCCTACATGCGCAAAAGAACACAAATACACATGTATTAGCGCTTAAACCTAATAAAAGTAATGCTCATCGTAAGGAAATAATACTTCGTATTCTTAACACACAAGCACTTATCAACGGGCATGGTGACAACACGCTGGGTAATCGAGCGCATAAGAGCTATTATATATGTATTCCATGGTGTAGAGCGGGCCGATTTATCTTTGGCACATCTTGGCTGAGTACTTGTGTCACCAGGGATAGTATGCCAGGATTAGTATCCTCTTCTCCGGGCCTTACATTAGTAGACTCATCATTAGGATTGGTCTATTGGACGCTATTAGAGGTGCTGAGAATATGATTGTACTTGCACCCCTCAGCTTGGATACATTGTAACTCATGGGCATCATTCGATGCTATAGAGATGGAGTTTATCTGATGAAAATTCCCTCACTAGAGCCAGAATGATCTCAGCATATACTCGAGCCTCAGCCCGGGCAGATGGATATAGAGGCACCACCAACAGCACTGGAGCCACCTCTTGTGTGCATGTTTTCTCAGTCTCAAGCCTATGATCATTTTGAGAGGCTCGAGAGTGTTGTAGGGGTGCTCCGGACTGAGATTACTGTGGTTCGCGCTACACAGGCCATAAACACATGGTGGTTATGGTGCGTCTTGACATTTTACAGCAGATCCTTGAGCGAGATGCTACATCTCCATTTGTTATGAGACCCCGTAAGTTTGATAAGTGCTTGTATAATAGTAATACAAAGTATTCTTTTCTTACATTGAGCATTACTTTTCTCAGATTTTATCACTAATACATGTGTTTTTGTGTTCTTTGGTGCATGTAGTGTTGTGGAGACAAGTATGGAAGAAAGAAGCCAAAGTAGATTCCGTTTGCACTTTGTTGATGGAATCTTAGAGTGAATAAACATGAAGACACAAGTTGTGCTCAAAGGCAAGTGAGTGTGTGACGATGCCCTTTTGCGTGTGTACCGCAAGTGCACGAATTTGTTGAAATAATAATACCCCGGTGAGTGGGTAGTCAAATCCATAGGGAATAGTGATTAGAAACACAAAGATTGCTATTTAACTAGAATGATGATGAAAAAATAGTGATGTGAACAAGAATCAATGCAAATGGAAATAAGAGAAGAAGAAGGAGATACTCACCCTAGGACTATTGTTTCAAGTGCAAAACCAATCAGTATGTTTCCTAACTAATATCTAATGAGTCATGGACATCACACGCTTTATGTGGTAGATCACACGTCTTCTTAAATCAAAAAGCTTCATTGGGTCGAGGTCTTGTTATCAATGCACAAGTAGGGATATGCAAATGTGACTGCCTTTACGCCCTCCCGACTCATTATAGTGACTTGAATTCATGAAGGTTGGCACACATTCACGTATCTTGGAGTCCCACTTGTGTCTTCACGTTTGTTTGTTCCAAGATTCCACCAAATAATTCGTTTAAGATCTACTTTTGGCTTCTTTTCTCAATACTTAGCTTCACAATACTACATGCGCAAAAGAACACAAATACACATGTATTAGCACTTAAACCTGCTAAAAGTAATGCTCAACATAAGGAAAGAACACTTTGCATTCTTATCACACAAGCACTTATCAGTTTCCAATCTCTGTATTCCCTAAACACTATGCAATCATATTTGGTGTGAGGAGTAAGACTGAGAGATTTCTCCGCCGGGACCTTGTAGGGGGTTAGGGATCCTTCACCAGGAATTAGGGTTGGATCTATCTTTAGGAATCAATTTCACTCTTAGGTATCCCTAGAGCTTATTTTACGGTCATATGGGGTGTGAGGTGTTGAGATTGAGCGATTTCTCCACTGACCTTGTAGGGGACTAGTACCGGTTGCTTGGAGACAAGGACCGATTATTCTTTAATTACCTCAACTCATTAGACTCGGTTTATAGGCATTTAGCAAATCTTTGACTTCATGGAAGATCCTAGGGTGATCATCGCCTGAGTACCTCATCTTTAGTGATTGAGAACTCCTTTACTCTATTTCCTTGCTTGTTTGCTTACTTATTAACTCTTCTTACAATTAGTTCACTCCATTATATTCATCGATTCTAACTAGATAACTGAGAATTGGTTTACACGCAACGCGAGCGTGTGTCAAGTTTTTGGCGCCGTTGCCGGGGAACAGGATATTATGAACACTAGGACTTGGTTACTTTAGTCATTCATATTTTCATTTACTTTTCTACTTCATATTTCTATCTTTGGCCGTTCTTTTCATTCCATCTTTCTCTTATTTTCCTATCTCTAATGGGTAAATAGTAATTTCTGGATTCTTTTCCATTTCATGATCATGTTCAGCGAAGAATCAATTATCAGGGCATTGAAGGATGAGATGGCATCTAATGAGAAGAAAATGGAACAATTTGTGGCAGAATTTGATTTGGGTAAGCAATATGATAAGGTGCTGACTTTAAGGATAGTTGAGCCACAAATGATGAATAAGGAGTGTGGAATGCAATATCAAGGGGCTGAATTGTCAACATTGTTGGAATACTTTGAAAAATCAGTATTTATGTCTTTAGGAATGGGGCTGAAATTCATTCAAAGGAAATTCCCTCATCTTTTTCAATGGCATTCGTAACAAAATGTGTTGGGTGTAAATCCAAGTCGGATGAAGAAGATGAGGCCATAATTTGTGTTGAATCAATCTCGTCAATTGAAGTGTGTGGTTTAAGTAATCAAGTGGAAGATGAAGACAGTTTGGATATCCTTTGGGTAAAAAAACCTAAACAAGAGATACTTGAGGAAGAGTTAGAAGATATGACCAAGGGGTTTGAAGAAATTGAGAGGAAACAAGCCAATCGACTATGACCTTCGGTGGAAGAACCTCCTGAGTTAGAAATAAAAGCACTACCGTAACACTTGGAGTATGCTTTTTCTTGATGAAGGATAAAAAGTTAACGATAATCATTGCTTCAAATCTCTCTCTAGAATAAAAAGAGCAGTTGGTCATTATGTTAAAGTTGCACAAAAACAACCATTGCTTTTGAAAAATTTCAAATATCAAGTGAATCAACCCCCCCACAAGATTCTAATGGAGGATAACTACAAAACTGTGATTCAACCTCAATGATGATTGAACCCAAACATGAAAAAGGTGGTCAAAGAGAAGGTGGTGAAGCTTCATCATGCAGGGATTATTTACCCCATTTCGGATAGTGCTTGGGTAAGTCCAACACAAGTGGTACACTAAAAAGGGTGGCATGACAGTGGTGAAGAATGAGCAGAATGAGTTGATTCCGATGAAAATGGTCATGAGATGGCATGTTTCCATTGACTATCAGAGATTGAATGATGCCACAAGGAAGGATCATTTTCCATTGACATTCATTGATCAAATGTTGGAACAATTAGCTGGTCACAAATTTGATTGTTTTCTAGATTGAACGTTGGGGTATTTTAAAATCCCAATCGCCCCAGAAGATCAAGAGAAAACAACTTGTACTTGCCCATTCAAGACTTTTGCATATAGAAGAATGCCGTTTGGACATTGCAATGCACTGGTTACTTTCCAAAGATGTATGATGGCTATTTTTTATGATTTATTAGAAGATATAATGGAGGTTTTCATGGATGACTTTTTGGTAATTAGAAATTCTTTTGAAACATGCTTAAAGAATCTTCAGAAAGTACTTATTCAGTGTGAAGGAACAAACTTGGTTCTAAATTGGGAGTCATGGTGATAATGAGTGTGACAATGATTCAATTCTAAACAATAAAAACAACAAGTAAGAGAGCAAAAGTAAAGAAGAGGGTAAGGCAATCGATAAAGATGGGGTACCCGGATAACGTTCCGTCTTGAATAATTGTTTCAAGTGCAAGAACCCTCTATTATGCTTCCTAATCAATGCAATGGTGAGTCGTGGAAAGCCTTAATTACAAGCCCCAAATCTAAGGTCAACTATGCCTAACTCTATACATGTCCCGGAGGAGAAATTGAACAATCTCAACACCTCGCACTCGCATAGAGTTGCAATGAGCTCTAGGGATTCCAAGTGATAAATCTCTTCCTAATTATAGACCTAACCCTTTGGTCCAGGTGGAAGGTCCTTAACCACAATTGAGCCCTAGATACTAAGATCACCTCAACGCTTCACTCCATTGCACGTGCAACTAAGCCCCAGCGGAAGTTCATCCCTTAGACAATTCACTCTATTATGGCCGCAAAGAACTCGAGGAACGGAGGTAGAATCTATCACGTTGAAGGGGAAAGGGGACGCTCTTGTACCTCTCGACTCACCCTCTCAACCCTCTCCAACCTAGCTTTGTCAAACGCTCGTGGTGTGTCACTCACTCACAAGGTTACCAACAAGAACTCTCAACCCTAGTGTCACTCTAGGGGAAATATTCATACAATCAAGCATTCAAGGTTAGAACTCACAATAAACTTCAATTTATTAAAAGCATAATAAAGAGGTTCAAAGAAACAAATACATCCTAGGGTTCACAATACCCGAGTACCCACTAGGGGTTTAGCTCTCCATAGAGCTAAGTACAATCCAAGAAATAGAATGTAAAAAGAAATGAATCCATAAAGAAACCCCTCGATAGTCGTGGTCGATGGTCTTACGGAAAGTCCTCTACTGTCGTCCAAGGATTCCCACGTCCGAAAGATAGGATACGCCTCGACGAAGCTCCCCTACCAACCTTCTTCCTAAGGAATGACGATGTCAGAGCTGTAGAACCTCTCCAAAACCATGGCCAATACCCCTCGAAACCATAGCCGAAGCCTTCTCTCAAGTTGGGGAAAAGATGGAGAAAAGAATACAAAAATCGGGGCTGATTCGGCTTTAAATAGGACTGGAATTGGGCGACTACACGGGCGTGTATGCTTCACGTGCCAATGCGGAATTTCCACACGGGCGTGGGTAATTTCCGCACTCCCGTGTGGATTCTCTGAAACTGTCATTTTCGGCCGGATGTGAATGGTAACTGCTACAGTGATTTGCTACAGCAATATGCTATAATACTATGCCAAAAAATACTCCCGAATCCACTTTTCATCGAGGTAACATAAATGGGCACACGTTTATGCCGTGGATTGCTTTGCTTCTTCAATGACGGATAAGTTGATGGAGATTTTATTCTATGTGCATAAGTCGTAATGCTTGAGTGTGACTACCCTTTTGCCCCTCTAAATGGTTGTGCAAACTAAAATACGGGGAGGTTGGCACACACTCTAGCATCTCGCACCCGACTTATATCTTCGCGTTTGAACCTTAGCAAGATTTCCTCGAAAATTGGTGCATTGTGATCCACATTGGCTTCTTTCCTTCATAATTGGTTTCACAACCCTACCTGCATAAAAGTAACATAAAAACACACATATTAATGTAAAAACCCGAGAAAAGTAATGCTTTGCATTCATATCACACAAGCATTTATCACATGGCTAGAGGGGATTTCCCTTGGTCATAAAATTTCTAGCCAAGAAATTGAGGTTGATCGGGTAAAAATTGAAACCATTGAAGAACAACCTCCTCCAGCCAATGTCAAGGCAATTAGAAGCTTCTTGTGCCATGCAGGGTTCTTTCGCCGTTTTATTAAAGATTTCTCCAAGAGAGCTCAACCAATGACCAAGTTGTTGGAAAAGGACTCCCCATTTGAGTTTGATAAAGAGTGCTTGCTTGGTTTGAACATGTTAAAAAAAAAAACTCATACAAGCACCTATCCTCATCTTACTGAATTGGAATCTCCTTTTTGAACTTATGTGCAATGCTAGTGATCATGCCGTGGGGGCTATTTTGGGGCAGAGAAAAGGTATACATTTTTAGCCAATTTATTATGGAAGCAAGAGTTTGATAAGTACCCAAGAGAACTACACTACTTCTTAAAAAGGAATTGCTGGCGGTGGTGTTTGCATTTGACAAATTCAAATCATAGCTCATTCTTTCACAAGTGGTTGTCTTCATTGACTATTGAGCGCTACGTTACCTAATGAACAAGTCTGACGTAAAACCAAGATTGATTCGTTGGTTGTTGCTACTGCAGGAATTTGATGTTAAAATTAGGGACAAAACTGGGGCAGAAAACATGGCTGCAGATCATGTTTCTCGCCTTGAGAGTTTAGAGGAATACGGGACATGGACAACCAAAATTAATGACGCATTCTTGAAAAACACTTGTATAGTTTGTAGGAAATTTCAAAAGCTGACACTCCATGGTTCGTCGACTTCGCCAATTGTCTTTTGTGATGAGTTCTTTCTAGAGGATTTTCTTTTAAACAAAAGAAGAAGTTCTTTGCTGACTCGAACCATTTTTATTGGGAGGATCCCTATCTTTTCAGGATTTGTACAAATGATATAGTGCAAAGGTGTGTCTCACGAGAGGAAGGATTGGATATTTTAGATCATTGTCATTCAGGCCCGGTTGGGTGCCATTATGCTTCAGGTAGGATAGCTGAAAAGGTTTTAGCAGTGGGCTTTTATTGGCCAAAATTATTTTAAGATGCGAGACAATTTGTGTAAAGTTGTGATAGTTGCCAATGAGTAGGAAATCTGTCTAGACGTGATGAAATGGCACAAAACCCAATGCAATTCTGTGAGGTTTTTGATGTGTGGGGCTTCGATTTCATGGGACCGTTTCCTAGTTCTAATGGGAATCTATATATATTATTCGTAGTGGACTGCATTTCTAAGTGGGTTGAGGCTCATGCTCTTCCTATAAATGATGCGAGAATAGTGGTCAAGTTCCTCAGAAGATTATTCACTCGATTCAGGACTCCTAGGATTATCATAAGAGATCGAGGGACTCAGTTTTGTAATGCCCATCTTGAGAAAATTTTGAAAAGATATGGTGTGCACCATCACCTTGCTACTCCGTATCATCCACAAACAAGTGGGCAAGTAGAGGTGACTAATTGTGAACTGAAAAGAATTCTATCAAAATCGATGGAACATAATCAAAAGGATTGGTCGAAATGGCTGGATAATACATTGTTGGCATATCGGATAGCATACAAAACACTGATGGGAACCACGCCATTCAATTTGGTCTATGGGAAAGCGTGCCATTTACTGGTAGAGCTTGAACACAAGGCATTTTGAGCAATTAAGGCAATGAATTTTAGTCTTGTGTGAGCCGGTGACCAAAGAAAGCTTTAATTGAATAAGGTATACGAGTGGAGATTGAGAGCTTATGAAAATGCTAGAATCTACAATGAAAGAATGCATCTATGGCATGACAAACACATTAAATTGTACAGAGAATTCAGAGTAGTCAATCATGTACTACTTTTTAACTCCCATTTGAAGTTATTTTTGGGAAAATTAAGGTCAAGATGGTTAGGACCATACAATATCACTCAAGTATTCCCACATGGCACTATGGAGATCACTCACCGGTGAAAAGAACATTCAAGGTAAACGGGCATAGATTGAAACTCTACTTTGACGGGGATATGCAAACTGAACAAAAAGAGGTTTTTCATCTTTATGAGCCACCATGAGGTAAGGATAGGTATGTCAAAGTAAGTGACATTAAACAAGTGCTTCTTGTGAAGCAACCCAAGTTTTTAGTTAGTTTTTAATCTTGGAATTTTAATTCTGTAGTAACAATTTCATGAGTGTGCGTCTTGATTAATTTTAGTTGATCGGTGATGTTTTCATAGAATTCTTCGGTGATTTGAATTATGTTACATGTGTATGACATGGTTTAGAGTGAATTTAGTGTGTATAGTTAAGAAATTGGTGTTAATTTGGAGATTCAGGCCTTGTGTGGACTGTCTGCAGAAATTCTGCAGTCCAGATGGCGGCGTGGAGTTTCCACACAGTCATGTACAAGATGCCAACACGGGGTGTGGAATTTCCACACCCCCCTGTTCCTATATGAAGATGGATAGGCCTTATTCTCCCACTCTTTCACTCCTATAAAACCCAAGTTTTGATCTCTCAAACCAATTTTCTTCAACTCCTTGGAGAATGTGACGTGTTTTGCTGGAGTTTTCACTGAGTTTCCATCTCCAATTTGATCTGGTAAGCCGTCACTCTCTCCCACCTCTTCCATCATTTCATCTCCATTTTCAAGGAGCTTTCATGGTGTTTTTGTGCAATACTTCTTAGGAAATCATGGTAGACATCTCTTATTTGTGCAAAACACGAGTTTTATGAGGCGTAGGAGCTAGATTCTAGCCAAGTCACCAGAATTGGGCGCCCATACCGGTGCGTGGCTCTCTGACAATGCCCCTTGCGTGTTACCAGTAAGTGCATGGGTTTGTCAAAGTAATAAATCCCAAGTGAGTAGGTATCTTATCCATAGGGATTAGGGAATAAAAATACCAGGATTCCTATCTAACTAAGCGAAGACAGAATAATGATTTTGTTGATAAAATGTAATGAAAGCAAGAATAAAGGAAACGAGAAAGAGAAGCACAAAAAGATGAGAGGTAAGCGGATATTATTCCACCTAGGACAATTGTTTGAAGTGCAAAATAAACTATTATATCTCCTAATTGAAGCTTAATGAGTCATGGAAATCCTTAAACACACGGTGACAAAAATAAGGTCAACCGTGACTAACTCTACACTATGTCCTGGTGGAGAAATCGATCAATCTATGCACCTCACACTGTGTAGAGTTGCAAGAAACTCTAGGGATTCCAAGTTATAAACCCTATCCCAATGTATAGATCTAACACTTTGGTCCAGGAAAAAGACCTCTTGTCATAATTAAGCTCTAGGTGCTAAAGTCACTTCACCGCTTCACTCGCTGTTACAGTGCAATAAAGCCCCAGCAGAGGTCATCCCTTAGCCCATTCACTCTACTATGGCCGCAAAAGAACTCTTGGGAACGTGGAGGTAGGATAAATCACATTGGAGAGGAAAGGGGACACTCCACTACCACTTGACTCACCCTCTCGACGCTCTCTAATCTTGCAATGTCTAACCCTCATGGTGTGTCACTCACTCATAAAAGATTACCAAAGTAGACTCTCAACCCTAGTGTCACTCTAAGGGAGAAATCATGCAACAATCATTCAAGATTGAAACTCAATTACGAGACATCAATTAAGGAAAAAGTTAATAGAATATTAATGAAATAAATGCATCCTAGGGTTCACAAATCAGAGTACCCACTAGGGGTTTAGCTGTCCATGGAGCTAGTTACAATCAATAATAAAATAGAATGTAAAAAAACAAGTAATCCATAGAGAAATCCCCTTGATATTCGTGTTGATGGTCTTGTGGAGTAGCCTCGTCTTATCCAATCGTCCCCTTTGTCCGGCCTAGGGCACACCTCGCGGATCGATTCCGATGAAAGCTCCCCTAATAACCTTCTTCCAAGAGCAGCAGTGTTGAAGCCATAGAACCTCTCCGTAAGCCTTGCCAAAACCCCTCTAAAGGGTAGGGAATCGGGCATCCACACGGGCATGTGGAACATCCACATGCCCCACGTGGAAATTTCCACACAGGCGTCGGATTCTCTCGGAAATCTGATTTTTCCGCTGTGAACAGTAATCTTCTACAGTACTTGCTGCCATACCGGCTAAAAATACTCCCAATACCACACATTTCATCGGGGTAACATAAACGGGCACATGTTTATGCCGTAGATCGTGTCGCTTCTACAATCAAATGCATCATTTGTGAAGATCTTGCTATCAATGCACAAGTCCGGATACACAAATGTGATCTGCCTTCATGCCCCTCCAACTCATTGTAATGACTTTTAATACATGGAGGTTGGCACACATTCATGTATCTTAGAGCCCCACTTGTGTCTTCAAGCTTGTTCCTTCCAAGATTCCACCAAATAGTACATTCACATCTACTTTTATCTTCTTTTCTTAGTACTTAGCTTCACAACCCTAAATGCGCAAAAGATCACAAATACACATGTATTAACGCTTAAACCTGATAAAAGTAATGCTCATCATAACCACAGAATACTTCACATTCTTAACACACAAGCACTTATCAAACTCCCCCACACTTAAGCTTTTGATTGTCCTTAAGAAAAAATTAAACACTGAAGCATAGAAGAAGGAAAAATTGAAAGTGCTTGGCCTTAGGTTCACCATAGCATACAAGGAGAGCATTCTACAAGTAAGGGAAATTTCAACACTAAACACGAAAAATCAATGCTCTAGCTAAAAACTCGAATAAAAAATGACAACAAACACGAGATCGTGCAAATGTCTGTAAACTCACTCAAGTAAATCCAAAGTATACTCCTCATTGTTCCAAGTATAAGGAACTTATTTAACTACAAAAACGTAACAAAAACAAAAAAAGATGGTAGTAGCTTCACAGATCCTCTAAGGTAGCCCTTTTCAAAACAGCCGCTAAAATGGCTTTCACACTTTCAAGGAGGTAGCTTGATAAGTGCTTGTGTGATAAGAATGTGAAGTGTTCTTTCCTTATGATGAGCATTACTTCTATCAGGATTTAGCGTTAATATGTGTGTATTTATGTTACTTTTTATGCATATAGGGTTGGGAAGCCGAATGTTAGAGAAAGAAGCCAATGTAGATCGTGAATGCACCATTTGGAGGAAATCTTGAGAAGGAGCAAACGCGAAGACATAAGTTGGGTTCATGATGCGAGAATGTGTGTAAACCTCCTCGTATTCAAGTTAGCATAATGATTTGGAGGGCCACAAAGGCAGACACATTCAAGTATTCTGGCTTGATTATGTATAGCAAGATCTCCACCAATGTAGCCCTTTATTAAAAGAGCAAAGCAATCTACGACGAAAGGAAGAATGGTCTCCCAAGTATCAAAGGTACATCAGCATCCTCATCAACGTCTAGCACTACAAAATCTATAGGAAAAATGTACTTGTCTACCTTGACAAGCACGTCTTCAATGATACCCCTCGGATATCTCACTGTTCGATCCGCCAATTACAAAGTCATCCGAGTGGGTCTAGGCTCGCCCAGGCCTAGCTTCTGAAAGAAGGTGTATGGCATGACGTTGATACCGGTCCCTTAGTCCACCAATGCCATTTCTTCACCCAAATTGGCAATATTACATGGAATGATGAAGCTTCACGGGTCTTTCTTCTTGTTCGGTATGTTCGTTTGCAACACCGCCAACCAAGACGCATCTAGAATCACAGAGGCACACTCCTCCAATTTCCTTTTATTGGTAAACAAGTCTTTCAGGAATTTTGAATACTTAGGCATTTGGGCCAATGCCTCAACAAAAGGAATATTGATGTGGAGTTGCTTGAACAAACTCAGGAACTTCTTGTATTATTTAGCCACTTGGTCATTCTTCAATCTAGAGGGATAAGGGATTCTTGCCTTGAAAGGTGGGGATGCCACCACCTTCTCTTTGCTTGCTCCTCCTCAACCTCCTAGTAACCTCGGGTGTATGTTCATTGGGCCTCTCACTCGAAATCTACCTTCAACCTCACGACCACTTCTCAAAGTGATCGCCTTCACATGCTCTCTAGGATTGGTCTCAATATTACTCAGCAAGCTACCTTATGGCCTTTCCGATAGAGACTTCGCAATCTACCCCACTTGATTTTCAAGATTGTGCAAAGAGGCAGTGTGGTTGTGAAGTGTAGCCTCGATTGATTGAAACTGTGTATATGACGATTGCACAAACCTAGTCAAGGCCTTCTCCAAATCGGTCATTCTGGTCTCTAAACCCAAAACTCGGTTTTCCATGTTTGTTTCTTGTTGTTGTTGGAAACCCGGTGGCTCCATGGCCTTTTGTGGACCTTGATTGCTCCATGAAAAATTGGGATGATTCTTCCAACACGGATTATAGATGTTGCTATATGGATTCCCTTGGTTCCTCATTGCATTACCCACAAAATCAACATTCTCAACAGAAGATGCATCACCAATAGAGATCAGGCAATCGGAGGGAGTATGTCCTCCACCACACCAAGTGCAAGTAGAAATTTACTCGGGGATCTTGCTATTTAACCCTATTACTTCAATTAGTTGACAGTTCTCACCGGGGGTCTTGCTACCTAAGGTATCTCTTGCTGCTGCATCCAAGAATTGCCTTGTACTCAGATTCAACTCGCTGTAAAAGGTTTGAACAATCATCCACTCCGGGAATCCGTGTTACGGGCACTTTCTCAGGAGCTCGTTAAACCTTTCCCATGTCTTAAATAGAGACTCCAATTCCGACTGTACAAAGGATGAGATCGCATTCCTAAGTTTTGAAGATTTTATGGGAGGGAAATAACGGGCTAGAAAAGCTTCTGCCATCTTCTCCCATGTGGTAATCGATGCTCTAGGTAATGGGAGTAGCCACTGCTTCACTCTCCCCTTTAAGGAAAATGGGATGGCTCTCAACTTGATAACATCATCCGTAACCCCATTTATCTTAAGCATATCACACACCTCGAGAAATTTTTCTATATGACTGTTTGGATCCTCATCGGCCAAACCATTGAACTATGCGGATTACTAAAACATGTGGATGAATGCCGGCTTTAGATTGAAGTTCTGAGCTGTAATCCGGGGATGCACAATACCTGATTGTGTAGCCAATACTGAAGGTCTGGCATAATCGGGTAATGTCCACTGTTGCTCATTATGTTCTCTCATGTTTTCAAATTCTTCTACTTCCAAATCTGCTAGATTAGATGGTTCTTGCACAAGTTTTTTCTCTTTTGTTCAAAGTGTACGTTCAAGCTCGGGATCTCCTTCAATCAATATTGAGGGGTTTCCTCGGGTCATAACCTGGAGCTGTACCAAAAAGAAAGAAAAAAAAATAGAATGATGATAGAATAAGAAGAAATTAACTAGAATAAATGAATGAATAGCTAAGAAAACAAAGTACAAAGTATCTTCAAACGCCTACTCCCCGGCAACGGTGCCAAAAACTTGATAACGCCTCTTGCGTATGTCCCGCAAGTGCACAAGTTTGTTGAAGTAATAAAAATCGACATAAGTGGGGTATCATATCCACAGGGGGTAGGGAATAAAAACAATTAAATTGTTTCTTAACTAAGTGGAAGATGAATAGTGATATGTGTGATAAGATGTGAAATAACAAAAAGTAAAAAGAACAAGAAAGAGAGCACAAGTAAAGGAGAAGGTAAGGCAATCGATGTAAATGCGGTACCCGGATATTGTTCCACCTGGAACAATCATTTCAAGCTCAAGAACCCTCTATTATAATTTCTAACCGATGCAATAATAAGTCGTGGAGATCCTTAAATACATGATCCCAAATCTAAGGTCGACCATGCCAACTCTATACATGTTCTGGAGGAGAAATTGAATAACCTCTCAACCTCGCACTCGTATAGAATTGCAATGAGTTCTAGGGATTCCAGGTGATAAATCCTCTTCCTAGACATAGACCTAACCCTTTCGTCCATGTGGAAGGTCCCTAGCCATAATTAAGCCCTAGGTGCTAAAATCACTTCAACGCTTCACTCCGTTGCACCCGCAACTAAGCCCCAGCGGAAGGTCAACCTTTAGCCATTCACTCTACTATGACCGCAAAGAACTTAAGGAAATGGAGGTAGAATAAATTACATCGGAGGGGAAAGGGGGCACTCCGCTACCTCTCGACTCACCCTTTCAACCCTGTCCAATCTATCTTTGTCTAACTCTCGTTGTGTGTTACTCACTCACAAGATTTACCAACAAGAACTCTCAAGCCTAGTGTCACTCTAAGGGAGTATTCTTACAATCAAGCATTCAAGATTGGAACTCAAATAAAACATCAATTAATTGAAAGCATAATAAAGAGGTTCAATAAAACGAATACATCCTAGGGTTGACAAATACCCAAGTACCAACTAGGAGTTTAGCCATCCATGGAGCTAATTACAGTCATTGAAATCAAATGTAAACGCAAAGAATCCATAGAAAACCCCCTCGATTATTATGGTGAAGGTCTTGTGGAGAGTCCTCTACTCATCCAAGGGTCCCTTTGTCCGGTCTAGGATGCACCTTGCCAGATCGGTGCCGAGGAAAGCTCTCCCACTAACCTTCTTCCAAATGGAGCATGATGTCAGAGCCATAGAACATCTCTAAATCCCTAGGCAAGACTCTCTCAAAAACCCCTAGCCATGCCCTCTCTAAAGTTGGTAAAAAGATGGAGTAAAGAATTCGAAAACCAAGGCTGAAATCGGCCTTACATAGGGCTGGAATCAGGAATCCACACCCCATGCGGGCGCCCCTGTGGATTTTTTGCATGTGCGTGTGGAATTTCTACACGGCAATGTGGATTCTCTGTTTTACTCCTTCTTCGGGGGCTGTGAATGGTAACTGCTACATTATTTGTTGCAGATCTGCTACAGATCCTACCCGAAAACACTCCCCGAATCCATGTTTTCATCGAGGTAACGTAAACGGGCACACATTTACGCCATAGATCACTTTGCTTCTTTAATAACGGACATGTTTGTGGAGATCTTGCTATACATGCACAAGCAGGAATGCTTGAATGTGACTGCCCTATTCCCCTCCAAATCGTTGTGCTAACTTGAATACAAGGAGGTTGGCACACATTCTCGCATCTTAAACCCGACTTATGTCTTCGCGTTTGAACCTTCTCAAGATTTCCTCCAAATGGTGCATTTACGATCCGCATTGGCATTTATGATCCACATTCCAATTAGTTCACTCCATCACATTGATCGATTCTAACTAGATAAATAAGAAGTAGTTAATAGTAATACTTCCGTTCCCTGTAGATTTGACAACCCACTCACTAGGGTAATTATTACTTCGACACCCATGAACTGGGGGTTTACACACAACACCAGTGTGTGCTACAAAGTCCACAAGAAATATGTACTTGTTAACCTTCACAAGTACATCTTCGATGATGCTCCTCGGATGTCTAACTATTCGGTCCACCAATTATAACATCATCCAAGTGGGCCTAGGCTCTCCCAAGCCTAGGTTTTGGAAGAATGTATAAGGCATGATGTTGATGCTAGCCCCCGAGTCTGCCAATGCCTTCTCTTCTCCTAAATGACCAATGTTCTACAGAATGATGAAGCTTCCAGGGCCCTTCTTCTTGTTCAGCATATTCTTTTGTAACAACACTGAACATGAAGCATCTAGAATCATAGATGCACTCTCCTACTAGTTCATCCTGTTGGTTAAGAGGTCCTTGAGAAACTTTGCATAGCGATGCATTTGAGACAATGCCTCCACAAATGGGATATTGATGTGCAACTGCTTGAATAGGTTAAAGAACTTCTTGTATTGCTCATCATTTTAGTCATTCTTCAATCTTGAAGATGAGGAATTCATGGCTTGTATGGTGGTGATGCCATCCCTTTTCCTTTTGTTCTCTCAACCTCAATGACTACGTGTGGTTCAACATTGGTCTTCACACTTGGAAGCTGACAACGCCCCTTATGTATATCACGCAAGTGTACAGTGTTTATCAAGTAATAAAAATCCCGGATAAGTGGGGTATCGTATCCACGAGGGAGTAGGGAATAAAAAAACTTAAATTGTTTCTTAACTAAGTGAAAGAGGAATAGTGATATGTGTGACAAGATATGAAATAACAAAAAGTAAAAAGAACAAGAAAGAGAGCACAAGTAAAGGAGAAGGTAAGGCAATCGATATAAATGAGGTACCCGGATATTGTTCCGCCTAGGACAATCATTTCAATTGCAACAACCCTCTATTATACTTTCTAATTGATGCAATAATGAGTCATGGAGAACCTTAAATATGTGGTCCCAAATCTAAGGTCAACCATGCCTAACTCTATACATGTCCCGGAGGAGAAATTGAATAACCTCTCAACGTCTCACTCGTATAGAATTACAATGAGTTCTAGGGATTCCAAGTGATAAATCCTCTTTCTAGATGTAGACCTAACCCTTTGGTAAAGGTGGAAGGTCCCTAGCCCTAATTAAGCCCTAGGTGCTAAAATCACTTCAACACTTCACTCCGTTGCACTCACAACTAAGCCCCAAAGGAAGGTCATCCTTTAGCCCATTCACTCTACTATGACCACAAAGAACTTGAGGAAATAGAGGTAGAATAAATCACACCGAAGGGAAAAGGGGACGCTCTGCTATCTCTTGACTCATCCTCTCAACCCTCGCCAATTTAACTTTGTCTAACTCTCGTGGTGTGTCACTCACTCACAAGGGTTACCAACAAGAACTCTCAAGCCTAGTGTCACTCTAAAGGAGTATTCATACAATCATGCATTCATGATTGGAAATCAAATAAAACATCAATTAATTGAAAGCATAATAAAGAGGTTCAATGAAACGAATACATCCTAGTGTTCACAAATACCCAAGTACCCACTAGGGGGTTTAGCTCTCCACGAAGCTAATCACAATCAATGAAATCAAATGTAAAAGCAAAGAATCCATACAAAACCCCCTCGATAGTCATGGTGATGGTCTTGTGGAGAGTCCTCTACTCGTCCAAGGGTCCCTTTGGCCGGCCTAGGATATACCTCGCCTGATCGGTGCTGACGAAAGCTCTTCCACTAACCTTCCTCCTAACGGAGCACCATGTCAGAGCCTGATAAGTGTTTGTGTGATATGAATGTGAAGCATTCTTTCCTTATTTTGAGCATTACTTTTCTCCGGTTTTTAAATTAATATGTGTGTTTTTATGTTACTTTTATGCAGGTAGGGTTGTGAAACCAATTATGAAGAAAAGAAGCCAATGTGGATCATAATGCACCAATTTTGGAGGAAATCTTGCAAAGGTTCAAACGCGAAGATATAAGTCGGGTGTGAGATGCTAGAGTGTGTGCCAACCTCCCAGTATTTGAGTTTGCACAACCATTTGGAGAGGCACAAGGGCAGTCACACTCAAGCATTCTAACTTATGCACATAGAACAAGATCTCCATTAACTTATCTGTCATTGAAGAAGAAAAGCGATCCACGGCATAAACGTGTGCCCATTTATGTTACCTCGATGAAAAGTGGATTCGGGAGTATTTTTTGGCATAGCACTGTAGCAGATATCGAGAGCAAGCGCTACTATTTACAACCGACCGAAAATGACAGCTCAGAGAATCCACAAAGGTGTGTGGAAATTACCCACGCCCGTAGGGAAATTCACGACGGGCACGAGAAGCATACACGCCCGTGTAGTCACCCGATTCCAGCCCTATTTAAAGCCGATTCAGCCCCGATTTTGGTATTCTTTTCTCCATCTTTTCCCCAACATGAGATAGGGCTTCGGCTAAGGTTTCGAGGGGTATTGGCTAAGGTTTTGGAGAGGTTCTATGGCTCCGACATCATCATTCCTTAGGAAGAAGGTTGGTAGGGGAGCTTCAGTCGAGGCGTATCATATACCGGACGAGGGAATCCTTGGACGACGAGTAGAAACTTTACACAAGACCATCGACACAACTATCGAGGGGGTTTCTTTATGGATTCATTGCTTTTACATTCTATTTCTTTGATTGTACTTAGCTCCATGGAGAGCTGAACCCTTAGTCAGTACTCGGGTATTGTGAACCCTAGGATGTATTTGTTTCTTTGAACCTCTTTATTATCTTTCAATAAATTGATGTTTATTATGAGTTCTAACCTTGAATGCTTTATTATATGAACATTTCCCTAGAGTGACACTAGGGTTGAGAGTTCTTGTTGGTAACTGACACGTCCGAATATGCGTGTGTGTACCGCAAGTGCACGGGTGTCGAAGTAATAAATACCCAGTGAGTCGGGTAGTCGAATCCACAGGGAATAGGGCTACTAGTACTAACTTCTTCTCTGTTATCTAGCCAAATGATAATGGGATAGTGTGGTGATCTAATGTGCGAAGAGATGAACACCGGAGATGAATATGCAAGGGTAAAATGGAAGGAGAATCTCAATCAGTAAAAGTGGGGTATTCGGGCAATGCTCCCCCTAGGATTCAGGTATTAGGTAACGGATAAGCAAAGTGTTTCTATTATGAGTAAGTTAAGTCGTGGAAATCCAAACATAATCGGGTCTATCTCTAGATCACCGATACTAGTCCCCCTACGAGGTCCCGGTGGAGAAATCGCTCAATCTCAACACCTCACACCACATATGACCGCAGCACTCTAGGAATTCCAAACGTGTATCCAATTCCTAAAGATTGATCCAACCCTAATTCCCTGCAAAGGATCCTAACCCCCTACAAGGTCCCGCGGAGAAATCGAGCAATCTCACGCCTCCCACCAAATATGGTTGCATAGAGCTTAGGGAATGGAGATAGAATACACCAATCGGAGGGAAAGAGGACACTTCACTATCTCATGACTCACCCTCTCAACCCTCTTCAATCTTGAGGTTCTAACCCTAATGGAGATCTCTCTCCCACCAAGGCAACAAATCATGCAAAACCAAATAACCATAAGATCAATAAGGCAAGCAAGCATTAAACAATCAAGAATGAATCTTAATCAAACTCGGATTAAATAGAAACACAAAGCAAATCCACAAAAAGATGAGAATCCTAGGGTTCACAAGCCCAAATACCCTCTAGGGTTTTAGCCCTCCATGGAGCAACATACAAAACACACCATCATTGAATGAAAGTACATTAAAACCATAGAAATAAACCCCCTTATCTATGAACTGATAGCCTTGATGGAGAGCTTCGACGTCTTGAAGGACCCACTCCGAAGCTAGGTTCAACGGTGGCTTCCTTGATGCTATGACGGAGGAGGAATCGATCAAAGTTGGTGATGAAGCGCCTCCAAAGCCGCAAAGACCTCCTCTCCAAACCCTAGCCGTCTCACCCCTCAAGAGCCGCACAAAAGATGAGAAAGAATAGGGCAAAACAGCTATTTATAGGCCTTAGATCGCGTCTGTCACGTGCCCTCACGCGCCCTGCAGTGGATTTTTCCACGCGCCGCGTGGTGCAAGAATTTCCACGCGGGCGCTGGAATTTCCACGCGCCGTGTGACGATGAATTTTGCTACAATAATGTTCCAGTGAAATTGCTACGAGATTTTCACAAAAACGCGATCCGAACACTCTTCTCTTAAGGCCACATGTCCGGGCACACGTCCATGTGGTAGGCTATAAAACTTTTTCTTCATCGACGTATCTTTGAGAGGTCTTGCAATCTTCGCAAAGAGAAGGAATATGAAGATGTGGCTGCCTTTGTGCCCTTCCAAATAGTGAATTGACTTGAATCTTCTTACAAGTTGGCACACATCTCCACGTTTATGACCTTCTCTCGTGTCTTGATCCTTGAATTGAACAAGAACTCCCAACATTGTGTCTTTATAGCCTATCTTTGCTTCCTTTTTACTCTTTAAAGCATTCACAACCTATATGCATAAAAGAACACCAAATACACAATATGAGACATAAACCACAGTAAAAATGATGCTCAATGCATGTAAAACATATATAAAAATATGTCTACTCAAGCACTTATCAGTAACCTTGTGAGTGAGTGACACACCACGAGCGTTAGACAAAGCTAGGTTGGAGAGGGTTGAGAGGGTGAGTCGAGAGGTACAGGAGCGTCCCCTTTCTCCTCCGGCGTGATAGATTCTACCTCCATTCCTCGAGTTCTTTGCGGCCATAATAGAGTGAATGGTCTAAGGGATGAACTTCCACTGGGGCTTAGTTGCGCGTTTAACGGAGTGAACCGTTGAGATGATCTTAGTATCTAGGGCTCAATTGTGGTTAGGGACCTTCCACCTTAACCAAAGGGTTAGGTCTATAATTAGGAAAAGATTTATCACTTGGAATCCCTAGAGCTCATTGCAACTCTATGCGAGTGCGAGGTGTTGAGATTGTTCGATTTCTCCTCTGGGACATGTATAGAGTTAGGCATAGTTGACCTTAGATTTGGGACTATGTAATTAAGGATTTCCACGACACACCATCGTATTGATTAGGAAGCATAATAGAGGGTTCTTGCACTTGAAACAATTATCCTAGGTGGAGCATTATCCGGGTACCCCATCTTTATCGATTTGCCTTACCCCCTTCTTTACTTTTGCTCTCTTACTTGTTGCTTTTACTGTTGAGAATTGAAACACTGTCACACTCATTATCATTGATCTTTTACATAGCTAAGAATAAAATTTAGTATTTTTATTCCCTACTCCCTGTGGATTCGATATCCGCTCACCCGGGATTATTACTTCGACAAACCCGTGCACTTGCGGGATAAACGCAAGGGGACCTTGTCAGAGCCATAGAACCTCTCCAAATCTTTAGCCAATACCTGTCCAAGCCCTAGCCGCTGCCTCTCTCAAGTTGGGCTAAAGATAGAGAAAAGAATCCTGAAATCAGGGCTGAATTCGACCTTAAATAGGGCTAGAATTGTGAATGCGCAGGCCCATGTGGGCACCCCTGTAGATTTTTCGCACGGGCGTGTGGAATTTCTACACGCCCATGTGGATTCTCTATTTTCATCCTTCTTCGAGTGGCTACAGTGTTTTGCTACGGTGATTACTATAGTACCAACCCAAAACACTCCCGAATCCATGCTTTCATCGAGGTAACGTAAATGTGCACACGTTTACGTCGTCGATTGCTTTGCTTCTTCCATAATGGACATGTTGGTGGAGATCATGCTATACATACACAAGCCGGAATCCTTGAATGTGAGTGCCCTTGTGCCCCTCGAAATCATTGTGCTAACTTGAATACGAGGAGGTTAGCACACATTCCCACATTTCGAACCCGACTTATGTTTTTGTGTTTGAACCTTCTCAAGATTTTCTCCAAATGGTCCATTTATGATCTACATTGTCTTCTTTCTCTACCCTTCGGCTTCACAAACCTATATGCATGAAATTAACATAAATGCACACATATTACTGTTAAAACCCGAGAAAAGTAATGCTCATCATAAGGAAATAACACTTCGTATTCTTATCACACAAGCACTCATCAGAAGCCTACCCTCAACCTCACGACCACTTCTCAAAGTGATCACCTTCACATGTTATCTCGGATTAGTTTCGGTGTTACTAGGTAAGCTTCCTTGATTTCTCTCCAATAATGACTTCGCAATTTGCCCTTTTTAATTCTCCAAATTGTGCAATGATGGGGTGTGGTTGCGAAGTGTGGCTTCAACTGATTTAAATCTTGTATCTAGATGATTGAATGAACTTGGTTAGAGCCTTCTTTAGATCGGTCATCCAGTTTTCCAACCATAGAACTCGGTTCTCCATATTCGAGGCTTATTGTTGTTGTTGGAAACCCGGTGGTACCATTGTTTTTTGTTTCCCTTGATTACACCACAAAAGATTCGGGTGGCTCCTCCCATCCAGATTGTAGGGGTTGCTATATGGATTGCCTTGGTTTCTCATTACATTACCCACAAAGTCCACTTGTTCTACCGAGGATGTACCACTAACAATGCCCCTTGTGTATTACTCGCAAGTACATAGGTTTGTCAAAATAATAAATCCCAGGTGAGTGGGGTATCATATCCACAGGGAGTAAGCAATAAAAATACTAAGATTGCTACTTAACTAAATGAAGATGAACAATGATTATCTCGATGAAATGTAATATAAACATAAATAAAAGAAACACGAACGAGAGGCACAAATAAGTCAGAGGAAAGGCAATCGATAGAAGTGGGGTACTTAGACAATGATCCCCCTAGGACGAATGTTTCAAGGGCAAGAATAACTATTATGTCTCCTAACTCGATGTTTAATGAGTCGTGGACATCCTTGAATACACGGGTCCCAAATCTAAGGTTAACCATGACTAAATCGCACTATGGCCCAAGTGAAGAAATCAAATAGTCTCAACAACTCACACCGTGTAAAGTTGCAAGACGCTCTAGGGATTCCAGTGATAAAAGCTATTCCAATTTGTAGATCTAACCTTTTGGTCCAGGCGAAAGATCCTAGTCACAATTAAGCCCTCGAGATGCTAAAGTCACTTCAACATTTTCACTTTGTTGCTCACAGAACTAAGCCCTCAGCTGAGTTCATCCCTTAGCCCCTTCACTCTACTATGACCGCAAAAGAATTCTTGGAACGTGGAGGTAGGGATAAATAACATAGGGATGGAAAGGGGACGCTCTGCTACCTCTCGACTCACCCTCTCGACCCTCTCCAACCTTTCTTTATCTAACCCTCATGGTGTGTCGCTCATCCACAAAGGTTACCAAGATGATCTCTCAACCCTAGTGTCACTCTAAAGGAGGAATCATTCAATAAGCATTCAATATTAGAACTCAATTAGAGACATCAATTAAGGAAAGCATAATAAAAGATTAATGAAACAAAAATATCCTAGGGTTTACAAAATCCAAGTACCCACTAGGGGTTTAGCTCTCCATGGAGCAAGATACAATCAATAATGAAATCGAAAGTAAAAACAAGTAACCCATAGGAAAACCCCCTTGGTATTCATGTCGATGGTCTTGTGGAGTACCCTCGTCTTCTCAAAAGGTCCCCTTGTTCGCCCTAAGACACACCTCACGGATCGATGCCTCACGAAAGCTCCCCAAATAACCTTCTTCTAAGCGAGCCGATGTCAAATCCGTGAGAACTACTCCAAAGAATTGCCAAAAGCCTCTCTAAACCCTAGCCAAAGGCCACCAAGAAGATGGAGAAAAGCTTGGTAGAAGAGTGAAAGATACTCCAAAAAATTGGGCGGAACTGTAGTTTAAATAGGGTTGGAATCGGGCATCCGCACGCCCTGTGAATTTTTCACACAGGAATGTGGAATTTCCACACTGACATAAATGTAGCAGTATATGATGCCTCGATGAAAAGTGTGGAATTGGGAGTGTTTTGACCGAGCACTACAGTGGTTCATTGTAGGAAATCACTGTAGCAATACATCGATAGCGATGCCTGCTCACGTACCGTCCGAAAAATCAGGTTTCTAGAGAATCCACATGGCCATGTGGAAATTCCACACGCCAATGTGGAAATTTCACTGGCCCGTGTTAAAAATCCATAGGGGTGTGTGGATGCCCGATTCCAACACTATTTAAGCCGCGATTCAGCTTGATTTTATTAGATCTTCAACCTTTCTCTCCAACTTGTCTCCATCTTTTGAGACGCCATCGACTAGGGTTTTGAGAGGCTTTTGGCATGTCTTTGGAGTGGTCCTATAGATTTGGTACCGCACTTCTCTTGGAAGAAGGTTGTTGGGGTGCTTTCGTCAGCACCGATCAGGCAAGGTGTGCCCTAGGCCAGACAAGAGGACCTTTGGAGAAGAAGAGGCTACTCCATAAGACCATCGATATGAATACCGAGGTAGTTTTCCTATGGATTACTTGTTTTAAATTTCGATTTCATTATTGGTTGTATCTTGCTCCATGGAGAGCTAAACACCCTAGTGGGTACTTGGATTTTGTAAACCCAAGGATGTTATTGTTTCTTTGACCTTTTATTATACCGTCCTTAATTGATGTTTTTAATTGAGTTTCAATTTTCAATGATTGTTAAATGTTTTCTCCTTTAGAGTGATACTAGGGTTGAGAGTTCATCTTGTAACCTTTGTAGATGGGTGACACGCCACGAGGGTTAGGCAAAGCTAGATTGGAGAGGGTTGAGAGGGTGAGTCGAGATGTAGCAGAGCGTCCCCTCTCCCCTATGGTATGATTTATCCTACCTTTAATTCCTAGAGTTCTCTGCGATTACAATAGATTGAAGAACTAAAGGATGAACTCTGCTAGGGCTTAGTTGCACGAGCAACAGAGTGAAGCGTTGAGGTGACTTTAGTATCTAGTGCTTAATTGTGACTAGGGGTCTTTCGCATGGACCAAAGGGTTAGATCTACATATAGGAATAGGGTTTATCACTTGGAATCCCTAGAACACTATACAAATTTGCATAGTGTGAGGTGTTGAGACTAAGTGATATCTCCGCCGGGGCATGGTGTAGAGTTAGTCATGGTTGACCTTAGGTTTGGGACCGTGTACTTTAGGATTTGCACGACTCATTAAGCATTAGTTAGGAATCATAATAGTAGGTCTTGCACTTGAAACATTAGTCCTAGGGGAGCACTGTCTGAGTACCACATTTCTATTGATTGCCTTTCCTCTCACTTACTTGAGCCTCTCATTCTTGTTTCTTTTATTTTTGCTTACATTACACTTTATCGAAACAATTATTATACATTTTCTCTAGGTTAAGTAGCAATTTTAGTATTTTTATTTCCTACTCCCTGTGAATACGATACCCCACTCACTTGGGATTTATTACTTTGACAAACCCGTGCACTTGCGGGTCACACAGAATGGGCGTTGTCAAGTTTTTCAAACAGTTGCCGGGGAGTAGGTGTTTAGAGATACTTTGCCCTTTATTATCTTAACCATTCATTATTCATTCTACTTCACATCTTTTTATTCTATCATCATTCTGATTTGTTTTCTTGATTTTGTTACAGCTCTAGGTTATGACCCAAGTTAACCCTTCGATATTAATTGAAGATAATCCTGAACTTGAACATACACTCAGAAGAAAGGATAAAGAACCTATGCAAGAACTGTTGAATCTACCTATAGTGGAAGTTGAAGGGTCTAACAATATGGCAGAACAAAATGAACATTATGGTGTTACCATGTTCCTCATCATGTGTGGTGAAGAATCTTTGTAGTTTGAGAATGTTTTTCATGTTTTCTCTGGTTAAAATTGCATTGTTAGGTAGGCTCTGAGTGTATGTTTGTCTTCAGAAATTTTTTGTAGAGCCTCCAAGGTTTTCTAAGTGTCCAGAGAAAACACACGCCCATGTGGAATTTCGCATGGCCGTGCGGGCCTCATTCAGAGCTCAACCCGGAGATGGCATGGGCAGTGGACTCAACCATGTGAATAACCTTGTGAATTTCACACACCTGTGGGTAATTTCCGCATGGGTGTGTGTCATCCTGCAAAGACATAGTATTTTTACCGAGAAAACACAAGGGCGTGGACTCGCCACTGTGGATGATCCTATGATAAACACGCAGGGCGTGGGTAATTTCCACACGCCCTTGTGGATCTCTATAGATGAGCTCTATTCCATCCTGATAATACATAGGGGCGTGCAAATACCCTTGTGATTTAGTCTTGTGAAGATCCAATGCCGTGTGGAAATTTCGCAGGGAAGTGGGAAACACTTATAGAATTTTCTCGATTAAATAGAGAAGCCACAAGGGCGTGAGTCTGCACCTGTGGATCGGCCACGCGGGCGTGGGAATTTTCTCGTATGCCCATGTGGGAAGCGGTCATAGTATTAGAGGGTTATCCCAAGAGCGCATAGGGGCGTGCATGCACTTTCGTTAATGGCCTCCTCGTGGAGCTACACGGGCATGGGTAATTTCCACACGCCCGTGTCGATGTATAGAAACGTTAAGACGCCGCAAGTTTCCCTTAAAGTCTTATCGTGTTTCTTCATTCTCACACTCCTAATCAATCAGAGAGCACACTCTTACTCTCTCCTGACCTCGCACCATCATTTTGGAAGGGTTTTTAGTTGTTTTTCGGGCCGATTCCATGTTCTGCATCTTCGACTTGTCGGTAAATCCTCTTTCCTTCTTTTCTTCATCAATTCTTGATTTTAATTGATGAAACTAGTGAATGTTGCTTTATTTATACAATTAGAAGGGGTATGCATGATTAGGAAGAAATTAGAAGAAATTTAATTATTTATTTGTGAGATTTTATCATGCGGCCGTGCGGTTTTCACTCCCCTTGGATCCACACAGGCGTGTGGAATTTCCACACGATCATGTGGGTTTTTGCAACATTAACCTATGAGTACTCTTAATCAGATTTCTTTTGAAATCTCACAGGCATGGCTCCCTGGTCTAAGAAGCAAGCTGACAAGCTTCGACGTGAGCAGTCCCCTAAGACACATCATACAGAGTTTGCTATACCCTCGTATCAGGCCCAGTTTAAGCGGTTATCTAAGCTCAAGTTAGGTCAAACCCCGATTCCCGAGACATGAGCATGATTAGGGAAGTTCAATTAGCGAAAAGATATGGAAGATAAGGTTGAGGAGTTGTTATCGGTGGGTAGGCTGAGGTATCTATTGTCGATCCGAGAGCTAACTATTCGTCGACTCACTTTAGAGGTGCTTTCAACCTTTGAGTTTGGCCGATATTACTCAAGATTCGACGATGTCAATGCTACTACGATTCGGAGCACTTTCGGACATCATTATAGTATAAGTGTTACATAGTTCTTCATCCATCTAGACTTGTATGACGAGGTCTACACAGATACAGAGGAGTACGATTGATTACCCACAGATTATCCTAGCAGTCTGACACTCCAGAGAGCATATAGGACATTTTGTGGGCAGAGGCAGTATGAGCCAGGAGTGTCCAAGGCAACTTGCCTATCTCGGCCAGTATACAGATACATCCACGCCGTTTTTAGCCGATCAGTGAATGGCCATGGTGATATACGGTAGTCTCGAGCATCACGAGAGCTACTATACCTATACTCCATAGTGTAGAGAGAGCTCACATTCTGGCTGAGTACATGTGCCACCATAGCCAGTACGATAGAGCAGGAGTCATTTTCTTAGGCCCATATATCACGAGACTCGTAATGGGTATGAATCTCCTGGACGTGATTCGAGGGTCTGAGAAGGCGAGTATACCTGATTTCCTGGGCATAGAGACGATGAGGTTCATGGGGATGGTTCGCGAGGGGTTTAGCTGTGAGTGTATGCTTTGATTACACCCGCCCTAGAGATAGCCGAGGATGAGGGTGATGATGATTAGGATTCTCCGCGTGCCCCCGAGCCTCAGCGGATAGCGATGGAAACCGAAGCACCTCCTGCGGCAGAGGAGTCACCCCCAGTACGCATGTTTTCACCTTCTCGAGCCTAGGAACGATTTGAGAGGCTCGAGAGTGCTATGGGGGTGCTACAGACTGAGATCGCCGAGGTTTGGGCGATATAGACTATGCAGTACACTGAGTTTATGGTATGTTGTGACACTCTACAGCAAATGATCGAATGAGACATTATCTCATCATTTTGTTACGAGGCCGAGGACTCCTATGATCCCACCAGCCTCACCATCACAAGATCAACCGCCACCATTCGATTATGTACCACAGGCAGCAACAGAGCCGATAGCAGATGACACCAACACTTGATGCGTCTTTCTTTCTTTCTTTCTTGTTATTTTATTTTGTATTGTTGTTAGACTTTCACTACTCAGAAACGATTTTCCTTCTGAGTATGTCTTGTATTTTTGTCTCAAGTTGTATTCATTCCCTTAACTTTTATATACTCGAGTTGTTTTTGTTTTTATTGAGCTTCACTTAACCTCGTTGTGTATGCGTGCAGATCTTCTTATCAGTGGAACTTTACTCTAGAGGATTTAGCTCTATCAACGCAACACTAGGAGTCAAGGGAGTATTGTTTCAATTGCCCACTCCCACATATATTTTAAATTGTATTACTTTTATTGTGCTTGCATGTGTACATTTAGGGCAATGTACATCTTAAGTGTGGGGGGGAATTCACATTGCACATGTCCTTTACATAAATTTTTATTGACATACATGCTCACGTAGCCAATGGTGGTTCACCTTAGTTTCAATGAGTGTATTCTCGAGTTTAGGAGAAGTTTTAACATTGGATGTTTTCATGCTCTAGTTTGTTCTTAAATTTCTAGGAATTTTTGCTCGATTGACACTTGTTGCACCACTCACTCATGAAACTCATTTGGAAACTCAAGTTCGATGTTTAAGGGACTAATTAGTTTTGTTTCTTGTTCTATTTTACAAAAAAAAAATGATTGTAAAATTGTGCATTAGGGGTGGAAAGAGCTACCACCTATCAAGTATGAAGCTACTCTCATAAGTTGGATACTAGTTATGCCCTAATGAGAGAAAGAACTATCTCAAGGGATGAGTGAAAGCAACCACCCTGGTAGAAAGAGCTACCACCTCGAAAGTGTGAAAGTCACCTTAGCGGCCACTTCGGAAAGGGTTACCTTAGAGGATATGTGAAGCTACTACCATCTTTTTGTTTCATTACATTTTATAGTTAAATAAGTCCCTTATACTTGGAACAATGAGGAGTATACTTTGGGTTCACTAGAGTAAATTTACACACGCATACAAGATCTCGGGTTTGTTTTCCTTGCATGCTTTGGTGAACCTAAGGCCAAGCAATTTCAAATTTTCCTTCTTCTATGCTTGAATGTTTTATTTTTTTGCTTGAGTACAAGCAAAAGCTTAAGTGTGTGGGGAGTTTGATAAGTGCTTGTGTGTTAAGAATGCGAAGTATTCTTTCCTTACGATGAACATTACTTTTATCGGGTTTTAAGCGCTAATACATGTGTATTTGTGTTCTTTTTGCGTATGTAGGGGTTGTGAAGCTAAGTATTATGAAAAACCAAAAAAGTAGAATGAGTTGGAGGGGCACGAAGGCAATCACATTTGTGTATTCCAACTTGTGCATTGATAGCAAGATCTTCACCAATGAGGGCCTTTAATTGTAGAAGCGGCAGCGATCTATGGCATAAATGTGTGCCCGTTTATGTTACCCCGATTAAAACTGTGGTATTGGGAGTATTTTTGGCTGGTACTATAGTAGGTTACTGCAGCAATCACTGTAACAGGTTAGTGCTCAAAGTCGGCCGAAAATCAAATTTTCAGAGAATCCACTCGCCTGTGTGGAAATCCCATGGGGGAATGTGGAACATCCACAGGTCCATGAGGATGCCCGATTCTTGCCCTTTAAAAGCCGCAATTTAGCCCTGATTTTGTCATCTTCTTTTCCCTCTTTTCTCCAACTTTTGAGAGGCTTCTTGCTAGGGTTTAGAGAGGTTTTGGCAAGGCTTTTGGAGAGGTTCTATGGCTTCAACACCATGCTCCGCTTGGAAGAAGGTTATTGGGGGAGCTTTCGTCGGCATATATCCGGGGAGGTGTGCCAGGGCGGATAAGAGGACCTTTAGAGAAGGCGAGGCTACTCCGTAAGACCATCAACATGAATACCGAGGGGGTTTCTCAACGGATTACTTGTTTTTTATATTCAATTTCATTGTTGATTGTAACTAGCTCTATGGAGAGCTAAACCCCTAGTGGGTACTTGGATTTATGAACCGTAGGGATGTATTTATTTCATTAATCTTCCATTATGCTTTTCATTAATTGATGTCTTTAATTGAGTTTCAATATTGAATGCTTGTTGCATGATTTCTCCCTTTGAGTGACACTTGCGTGAGAGACCACATTGGTAACCTTTGTGAGTTAGTGACACACCATGAGGGTTAGACATTGCAAGATTGGAGAGGGTTGAGAGGGTGGGTCGTGAGGTAGCAGAGTGCCCCCTTTCCCCTCCGATGTGATTTATCCAACCTCCACATTCCAAGATTTCTTTGTGGTCATAGTAGAGTGAATGGGCTAAGGGATGACCTCCGTTGGGGCTTAGTTGCATTGGCAATGGATTGAAGCGTTGAAGTGACTTTAGCACCTAGGGCTTAATTATGACTAAGGCTTTTTCGCCTGGAACAAAGGGTTAGATCTATCCATTGGAATAGGGTTTATCACTTGGAATCCCTACAGTGTCTTGCAACTCTACACAGTGTTAGGAGTTGAGATTGATCGATTTCTCCGCCAGGACATAGTGTAGAGTTAGTCATGGTTGACCTTAGGTTTGGACCATGTGTTTAAGGATTTCCACGAGCCATTAAGCGTCAATTAGGAGATATGATAGTTGATTTTGCACTTGAAACAATTGTCCTAGGTGGAACAATATCCGAGTAGCCCATTTCTATCGATTGCCTTACCTCTCACCTATTTGTGCTTCTCTCTTTCTTGTTTCTTTTATTATTTCTTTCATTACATTTTATGAACAAAATCATTATTCTGTCTTCTCTTAGTTAGATAGCAATCTAGGTATTTTTATTCCCTACTCCCTATGGATATGATACCTACTCACCTGGGATTTTTTTACTTCCACGAACCCATGCACTTGCGGGTCACACGCAAGGGGCGTTGTCAACATTGATGCTATATGTCATGAGCAGCATGAAATGCGAGGTGAAATCTACCAAATTCTAGAGGGATAGTGCCAGCTTATAGA
The DNA here is from genome assembly GCF_009730915.1 of Dioscorea cayenensis subsp. rotundata. Lineage (NCBI taxonomy): Eukaryota > Viridiplantae > Streptophyta > Magnoliopsida > Dioscoreales > Dioscoreaceae > Dioscorea > Dioscorea cayenensis. The sequence goes on from NC_052475.1 coordinate 5,780,249, forward strand.
TCACTTCAATCAGTTTGTCATCTTCTCCGGTGGATCATCCTCACATACCACCACCACTTCATGTTCCATTGTCCCACATTACGTAGCTTTTTGATGATCTATTACGCTTTTGAGCATGGACATTTTGTTTCATTTCTATAGTCATTGCTTATCTTTACTTTTTCGCATGTGTGTTTGTTTGATTCAAATAAGTTGAGAAGGGTGATGCCCTACATACCTTATATAAGACCTTATTTATTTTCTTTAGTTTGTGTGTTTGACTGCTCCCTAGTTTTTAGTTTGTTTGCATTTAAATTTTTATTTGGAATGATGAGGCCTCTTTTTTCCTTGCAGACCATTAATGGAGCTTGGTGAGCCACACCACATACCATGGAAGCCGGACATGACATGTATAGCTCGCCATACTTTGTGCTCGGGTCACTCTTTGCCAATTTCACAAGATAAACCAGGAAAGTTCATTTTCACCCTTCTCCAGTATTTTCATTGCATATATATTACCATGCTTTTCATTATTAGTGTACATTGGGGACAATGTACAACACTAGAGTGAGGGATGGGTGTATTTCATGTATTTAGATCATTGTTTACATGCTAGTGTTACGCATGATGGCTTGTTTCTTCCTTTTGAGATTCTTCTAGCATGGATTAATGATTGATGTGAGCTACATATTTGTTATTGTACTCTATAGAATCTTGTTTGACCTCTAATTCTATCTTGTGCACTAAATTTTGTATTGGTACCCTGAGAATAGCCAACTTGACTACTCTAACTCTCTTCTATACTTAACACACAACTTTGAGTACTTGGCCTTCGAACACTAATTTCTATCTTTCAATGAGCTCTTAAGAACTTCTAAGTCTTGTTGAGCTAGCCCTAAGTTTGTGGCATGTAGAGTAGTCTAAAGATATCATCTAGGGTGAATGTAAAAAAGAAAATGAAAATGAATGAAAAAAAGAAAGAAAAAAATGATGAAAAAGAAAAAGAGAGAGTCTATGTCGAGTATTCCTCTGCTAATGAAGAATGAATGCATGATAATTACTTGTGTGATAGGAATGCGAAATGTTCTTTCCTTATGATGAGCATTACTTTTATCAGGTTTTAGCGCTAATATGTGTGCATTTATGTTACTTTCATGCATATAAGGTTGTGAAGCCGAATGTTATACAAAGAAGCCAATGTAGATCGTGAATACACCATTTGGAGGAAATCTTGAGAAGGATCAAATGTGAGATCTTCACCGAGGGGATAACCTCCATGTATTCAAGTTAAGACATTGATTTGAAGGTGCACAAAGGCAGTCACATTCGAGTATCCCGGCTTGTGCATTAATAGCAAGATCTTCACCGATGAAGCCTGATAAGTGCTTGTGTGTTAAGAACGCGAAGTGTTCTTTCCTTACAATAAGCATTACTTTTATCAGGTTTAAGCACTAATACATGTGTATTTGTGTTCTTTGCGTAGGTAGGGTTATGAAGCTATGTTTTAAGAAAATAAGCTAAAAGTAGATTGCGAATGCACTATTTGATGAAATCTTGGAAGGAACAAACGTGAAGACACAAGTTGGGCTCAAAGATACGTGAATGTGTGCCAACCTCCATGTATTCAAGCAATTACAATGATTTGGAGGGGCACAGGGTCAGTGACATTTGCGTATCCCGACTTGTGCATTGATAGCAAGATCTTCACCAATGAATCCATTTATTGAAGAAGCAACACGATCTATGGTATAAACGTGTGCTTGTTTATGTTGCCTCGATGAAAAGTGGATTAGGGAGTGGTTTTGGCAGAGTACTATAGTAGGTAATGTAGCAAATCATTGTATTATTTTACTGCAGCAGTTACTGTTCATAGATCGCAGAAAATCAGAAATTCGGAGAATCCACATGGGCGTGTGGAAATTCCATAGGGGTGTGTGGAACATCCACAAGGCCATGTGGATGCCCGATTCCAGTCCTTTGAAAGCTGTGATTTACCCCCGATTTATCCATCTTTTCCCCTATCTTTTCTTCCACCTTTCCCCATCTTTGGAGGTGCCCGCAGCTAGGGTTTGGAGAGGCTTTTCAAGGCTTTGGAGATGTTTGATGGCTTTCGACAACGTGTTTCCTTCGGAAGAGAGCTATTGGTGGAGCTTTCATCGGCACTGATCAGGCTAGGTGTGCCCTATGTATGACGAGGGGACCTTTGAAGAAGACGCGGCAGATCCACAAGACCTTCGACATGAACACAAGGGGGTTTTTCATTCATGGATTGCATCTCTTTGCTTTTGATTTCATTATCTATTGTATTTTTCTCCATGGAGAGCTATACCCCTAGTCGGTACTTGGATATTTGTAAACCTTAGGGTGTATTCGTTTCAATGAACCTTTTTATTATGCTTTCAGTTAATTGATGTTTTAATTGAGTTCCAATCTTATATGCTTGATTGAGTGAATACTCCCTTAGAGTGACACTAGGGTTGAGAGTTCTTTTTGGTAACCCATGTGAGTGAGTGACACACCACGAGAGTTAGACAAACCTTGATGGGAGAGGATTGAGATGGTGAGTCGAGAGGTAGAGGAGCGTCCCCTTTCCGCTCCAGTGTGATTTATTCTACCTCCATTTCCTCGAACTCTTTGCGGTCATGGTAGAGTGAATGGGCTAAGGGATGACCTTCCACTGGGGCTTAGTTGCAGAGGCAACAGAGTGAAGCGTTGAAGTGATTTTAGCATCTAGGGCTTAATTGTGGCTAGGGACCTTTCACCTGGACCAAAGGGGTTAGGTCTACATCTAGGAAGAGGATTTATCACTTGGAATCCCTAGAACTCATAGCGATTTTATATGAGTGCGAGGCTGAGAGGTTCTTCAATTTGTCCTCCTAGACAAGTCTAGAGTTTGGCGTGGTTGACCTTAGATTTGGTACCATGTATTAAAGGATCTCCACAACTCATTAATGCATTAGTTAGAAAGTATGATAGAGGGTTTTGCACTTGAAACAATTGTCCTAGGTGGAACAATATCCGGTACACCATTTATAATCGATTGCCTTCCCTATCTTTTACTTGTACCTCCTTTATCTTTTCTTATTTTCATTTGCATTGAGTTTGCTTTCACATCACTATCAACATATTTTCATTCTATTTAAATAGCAATCTTGGTGGTTCTAAGCACTATTCCCTATGGATTCGACTACCCTCTCACCTGGGTATTATTGCTTCGACACATGTGCCCTTGTAGTTTACACGCATATTCGGTCATGTCAAAGCCGTTGTTGAAGAAGCAAATTGACCTACGACATAAATGTGTCCCCATTTACGTTACCTCGATGAAAACATGGATTCGAGAGTGTTTCGGGTGGTATTGCAGCAGGAGGTACTCTAGCAAACACTGTAGCAATTCATTGTAGCAGAAACTATTGACAGCTGGGCGAGAAAAGTGAATTCCAGAGAATCCACACGGGCGTGTAGAAATTATCCACGTTCATGTTCAAATTCCACGGGCCGTCTGGTGAATCCACAGGGGCGAGTGGATTCCCGATTCTAGCCTATTTAAGACCGATTTCAATCCTAATTTCAACATTCTTTTCTCCATCTTTTCCCCAACTTGAGAGGAGGCGTTGGCTAGGGTTTGGAGAGGTATTAGCTAGGGATTGGGAGAGGTTCTATGGCTCTGACATCGAGCTCCATTTGGAAGAAGGTTAGTGGGAGAGCTTTGGTCAGCACCGATCCGGCGAGGTGTATCCTAGGCCGGAGAAAAGGACCCTTGGACGAGTAGAGTCTTCTCCACAAGACCATCATCACAACTATCGAGGAGGGTTTTCTATGGATTACTTGTTTTTGCATTCTATTTCATTAATTGTAACCAGCTCCATGGAGAGCTAAACCCCCTAGTGGGTACTTTGATTTGTGAACCCTAGGATGTATTTGTTTCATTAAACCTTTCATTATGCTTTCATTAATTGATGTTTTAATTGAGTTCCAATCTTGAATGCTAAATTTTTTGAATACTTCCTTAGAGTGACACTAAGGTTGATGATTCTTATTGGTAACCCTTGTGAGTGAGTGACACACCACGAGAGTTAGACAAAGCTAGGTTGGAGAGGGTTAAGAGAGTGAGCCGAGAGGTGGCTGAGTGTCACCTTTCCCCTCTGATGTGATTTATCCTACCTCCATTTCCTCGATCTCTTTGCGGTCATAGTAGAGTGAATAGGCTAAGGGATGACTTTCCGTTGGGGTTTAGTTGCAGAGGCAACAAAATGAAGCGTTGAAGTGATTTTAGCACCTAGGGCTTAATTGTGACTAGGGACCTTCGACATGAGCCCAAAGGTTAGGTCTACATTTAGGAAGAGGATTTATCACTTGGAATCCCTCGAACTTGTTGCGATTCTATGCGAGTGTGAGGTTGAGAGATTGTTCAATTTCTTCTCCGGGACATGTATAGAGTTAGGCATGATTGACCTTAGATTTGGGACCATGTATTAAAAGATCTCCATGACTCTTTAATGCATAAGTTAGAAAGCATAATAGAGAGTTTTGCACTTGAAATGATTGTCCTTGGCGGAACAATATTTGGGTACCCCATTTTCATGGATTACATTACCTCCCCTTTTCATGTGCTCTCTTTCTTGTCTCTTTTACTTTTGTTACATTATATCTTGTCACACAACTATTATTCACTTTATGCTTAATTAAGAAACAATTTAAGTGTTTTTATTCCCTACTTCACGTGGATCGATACCCACTCATTTGGGATTTCTTACTTTGACAAATGCTTGCACTTGCATGACATACGCAAGGCGTTTTGTCATGTTTTACAGTGCCGTTCTTTGGGGAGTAGGCGTTTAGAGATACTTTACACTTTGTTTTCTTAGCTATGCATTCATTCATTATATTTCACATCTTCTTTTTCTATCATTGTTCTAATTTGTTTTCTTTCTTTGGGTGCAACACCAAGTTATGACCCGAGGGAACCATTCGATATTGATTGAAGAAGATCCTGAACTTGAATGTACACTCGAGAAAGAGGAAAAAGAACACAGTACAAGAAGCTGTCTAATCAAAGCCGGAATAAAAGTTGAAGAGTCGAGATAATATGGCATAACAGAAATGAGCAATAGAGGACACTTTACGATTATGCTAGACCCTTAGTTTTGGGGCACACAATCGAGTATTGTACAACCCCAATTATAGCTCGAACTTGACTCGAAGCCGAGCATTCATCCAAATGATTAAGCAATCGAGACAGATTCGATGGTTTTGGGTGATGAGGATCTAAACAACCATATAGTTAACTTCTTGAAAGTTTGTGAAATGCTAAAGATTAACGGTGTATCGGATGATGCTATTAAATTCAGGGCTTTCCCATTCTCTCTCAAGGGAAGAGCCAAGCAGTGGCTACATTCTTTGCCCAAGGCCTCCATCATGACTTGGAATGAGATGGTGAAGCTTTTTCTTGCTAGATACTTTCCTCCGGGAGAGTCGGCTAAGCTTTGCAATGAGATATCATCATTTATGCGGATGGAGCTAGAGTTATTGTTTGAGACATGGGTAGCACTTCAATGATCTTTTTCTGGAGGTGCTATCGATGCTAATTTCGAATGTATGATTATTCGGACTTTCTATAATGGGTTAAATCCGAGTACAAGGCAATTGCTAGATGCCACTGCAGGAGGTACAATGGGGAGTAAAACCCCAGAAGAAGCCCAGGTATTAGTAAAAGACATGACCATGAACAGTTATCAATGGAATATGCAGGAAAGGAAAAAGATGGGCAAGCTCCATGAAATAGATGCAGTAACTTCATTGGAGGCTCAAGTGGAATCGTTGAGTAGGAAGTTAGACCTTCTAACTTCTAATAGAGTGATGGCCGTCACTACTTGCACCGGATGTGGTGGAGGACATGCTTCCTCTGATTGCCCGATCTCTATTGGTGATGCATCTTCAGTGGAGAAAGTCGATTTTGTGGGTAATGCAATGAGGAACCAAGGGAAGCCTTATAGCAATACCTATAATCCGGGTTGGAATAGTCATCCCAATTTTTCATGGAGCAACCAACGACCACATAAGGCCATGGCACCAACGGGTTTCTAACAACAAGAAGCCCCAAACATGGGGAACCATGTTTCAGGCTTGCAACCGGAATGACTGATTTAGAGAAGGCCTTGACTAGATTTATACAATCATCGGATACAAGGTTTCAATTGGTTGAGGCTACACTTCGTAACCACACCGCTTCTTTGCACAATCTTGAGAATCAAGTGGGGCAAATTGTGAAATCTCTATCGAAAAGACCATAAGGAAGCTTACCAAGTAATAACAAAACTAATCCTAGAGAGCATGTGAAGGAGATCACTTTGAGAAGTGGTCCTGCGGTTGAGGGTAGGCTTCCGAGTGAGAAGCCCAATGTAGATGCACCCAAGGTTATAGAGGTTAAGAAGTGAGCAACCAAAGAGAAGGAGGTGGCACCCCCACTTTTCAAGCCAAGAATCCCTTATCCTTCTAGATTGATGAATGACCAAGGGGAAGAACAGTACAAGAAGTTCCTGAGTTTGTTCAAGCAACTCCACATCAACATTCCCTTTATTTAGGCATTATCCCAAATGCCTAAGTATGCTAAGTTCTTGAAAGACTTGTTAACCAACAAAAGGAAATTGGAGGAGAGTTCCTCTGTAATTCTAGATGCTTCTTGCTCGGCGGTCTTGCAAAGAATATACTGAACAAGAAGAAAGACCAGGGAAGCTTCATCATTTCATGCAATATTGGTAATTTGGGTGAAGAAATGGCATTGGCACATTCAGGGGCTAGTATTAATGTCATGCTATATACTTTCTTTCAAAAGCTAGGCTTGGGAGAGCCTAGGCCTACTCAGATAACATTGCAATTAGAGGACCGAACGGTGAAACATCTGAAGGGCATCATTGAAGATGTGCTTGTCAAGGTGGGCAAGTACATTTTTCATGTAGACTTTCTAGTGTTGGATGTTGATGAGGATGCGGATGAACCTTTGATACTTTGGAGGCCATTCTTCTGCACTTCCAAGGCATTGCTTGACATGGATGGCGGGGAGTTGACATTGAGGATTGGAGATGATAAGCTCACACACTGCCTCGCTGAAGCCATGCGATATTCTCTTAACTTTGATGATACTCTTTACTTTCTTGACACTCCTGATGAGATTATTTGACCAAGAGGGTTTATATGACCAAGAGGTGGACAATGTGGAAGTAATGATGCTTGGTTCAAGGGAAGAAGTACCATCTACTCCGGGGATCATGGAGAAGGTACTCCGGAAAAATAAAGAGGGACAAGGAGATGCCACGGAAACAACTTAAAAGTTTGTTGGGGATGTGTGAAAAAGCCGAACAAGTTGGATGAACCATTGCTCGGTGGTATCAAGCCCGATAACTCTCCCTCTACCTTTATGAGACTTTGCTCTTTATACTTTCAAGTTATGGGTAAGAGGGCAACCTTCATCTATGAACCCCCGTGAGGTAAGACAAGGTAAGTCAAGCTTAGTGACGTTAAACAAGTGCTTCTTGGTTGGCAACCCAAGTGTTTACTTTTTTCTTAGTTGTTAGTATAGTGTTTGCATGAATAAAGTGTTGAGTGTTGGTGTCTTGATTTTTAGTTGCTTTTGCTGTGATTTTATTGTGGACTCTTAATGTCATTGTGTGTTTTCATGTGGATTTGGTGAAGATTTGGTCGTTTGAGCGAGTTTTTCATGTTTTTAGCTGGTGTATTTTGTATAGCGGGGTAGGCTACGAATGTGTATATATGTTCAAGAATATTCTGCAGAGCCTGCTGATAAGTGCTTGTGTGATAAGAATGCAAATTATTCTTTCCTTATGATGAGCATTACTTTTATAGGGTTTTAACGATAATATGTTTGTATTTATGTTACTTTCATGCAGATAGGGTTGTGAGGACGAATATTAGGGAAATGAGCCAATGTGGATCGTAAATGCACCATTTGGAAGAAATCTTTAGAAGGTTCAAATGCGACGACATAAGTCGGGTTGAAAATCTTGAGGGAATGTGTGCCAACCTCCTCGTATTCAAGTTAGCTACAATGATATGGAAGGGCGCAAGGGCAGTTACATTCAAGCATTCCAACTTGTGCATGTATAGAAAGATCTCCACCAACTTGTCCATTATTGAAGAAGCAAAAGCTATCTATGATGTAAACTTGTGCCCATTAACATTACCTCGATGAAAGCATGGATTTTGGAGTGTTTCAGGCCGGTAGTGTAGCAGGGCATTATAGCAAACACTATGGCAAAAGCGATGTAGTAGGTACTATTCACAGCGGCGAAGAAGGATGGCCGAGAATCCACATGGGCGTGCATTAATTCCACTGCGCCCGTGTGAAAAATCACGAGGCGCCACGGTGTGTGGATTCCCGATTCCAGTCCTTTAAAAGCCGATTTCAGGCATGATTTCAGCATTCTTCTATCAATCTTTTTCCTAACTTGAGAGAGGGCTTCGGTTAGGGTTTTGAGAGGTATTGGCTAGGGATTTGGAGAGGTTCTATGACTCTGACATCTCTCTCTGTTTGGAAGAAGGTTAGTGGGAGAGCTTTTCGCCGGCGATCCGGCGAGGGTATATCCTAGGCGGACAAAGGCACCTGCAGACGAGTAGAGGATTCTCCACAAGACCATCGCCATGACTATCGAGGGGTTTTCTATGGATTCTTTGCTTTTTACATTTTGATTTTCATTGATTGTAATTAGCTCTATGGAGAGCTAAACACCCTAGTGGGTACTTGGGTCTTTGTGAGCCAAGTGGGATGTATTCATTTCATTGAACCTCTTTATTATGCTTTCAATTAATTGTTGTTTTATTTGAGTTCCAATATTGAATCCTTGATTGTATGAATACTCCCATAGAGTGACACTAGGGTTGAGAGTTCTTGTTGGTAACCCTTGTGAGTGAGTGACACACCACGAGAGTTAGACAAAAGATAGATTGGAGAGGGTTGAGAGGGTGAGTCGGGGAGGTAGTAGGGCGTCCCTTTTCCCCTCGGTGTGATTTATTCTACCTCCATTTCCTCAAGTTCTTTTGCTATTATAGTAGAGTAAATGGGCTAAGGATGACCTTCCTTTCAGGGGCTTAGTTGCGGGTGCAGCTGGTGAAGCGTTGAGTGATTTTAGCACCTAGGACTTAATTGTTGCCAGGGATCTTCCACCCAGACCAAAGGGTTAGGTCTGCATCTATGAAGAGGATTTATCACTAGGAATCCCTAAAACTCATTACAATTCTATACGAGTGCGAGGTTGAGAGGTTATTTAATTTTTCCTCCGGGACATGTATAGAGTTACGAATGGTTGACTTTAGATTTGGGACCATGTATTTAAGGATCTCCATGACACATTATTTCATTAGTTAGAAAGTATAATAGAGGGTTCTTACACTTGAAATGATTGTCCTAGGCGAGAACTAATATCAGGTACTCAATTTTATATCGATTGCCTTACCTTCTCCTTTACTTGTACTCTCTTTTTTGTTCACACATATCACTATTCATCTTTCACTTAGTTAAGAAACAATTTAAGTGTTTTTATTCCTTACTCACTGTGGTTCACGATGCCCACTCATCTAGGGATTTTATTACTCGACAGGCACGTTGATAAGTGCTTGTGCGATATGAATCTGACGTTCATTCTTATCATTGAGCATTATTTTTCTCAGGGTTTTACACTAATATGTGTGTTTTATGTTACTTTTCATGCGGGTAGGGGTTGTGAGGCCAATTCACGAGAGGAAAAGAAGCCAATGTGGGTTACAATGCACGATTTTTGGAGGAAATGCTAATTTTCAAGCGAAGACATAGGTCGATGTGAGATGCTAGGTGTGTGCCAACCTCCTCGTATTTGGGTTTGCCACATCCATTTGGAGGGGGCACAAAGGCGATCCACTCGAGGCATTACGACTATGCATAGAGGCAGGCTCCACCAACTTTCCTATCATTGGAAGAAGCCAGTGATCACGGCGTGAGCGTGTGCCCGTTTGTGTTACTCCGATGAAAGTATGGAGTCAGGAAGCTATCCAGGCCGGATCTCTGGCAAAAGCCACTTTGTTCATAGCCGGTGAGAAATAGAAATTCGAGGAGAATCACAGGCGGTGGCAAGTATCACGCCGAGTGTGGAAATTCCGTTGGAGAGATCTTGTTGAAGGTTCAACTACGAAGGCATGGGGCGAGGTGTGACATGCTAGAGTGTGTGCCAACCTCCTACGCGTCGGTGACCACATCTGTTGAGAGGGGCACAAAGCGGTCACACTCGAGCATTCCGTCTTATGCATATAAGAGCAGGGAGCTCCACCAGCATATATATCATTGAAAAAGCAAGTGATTCACGATGTGAACGTGTGCCCGTTTGCGTTACCCGATGAAAGTATGGAATTGGGAAGTTATTCACATGTCGAGGCGTGGGAGAACATTGCAGCAACACTATAACAGAAATGCTTGTAGCAACCTTTGTTCCGGTAGCCCGAGAAATCGAGAAGCGGAGAATCCACACCGGCGTGTGGAGGTATCACGCCATGTGGAAATTCCCCTGGCGTGTATGAAATCCCATGCGTGGAGTTGCCGATTCAGCCCTATTTAAAAAGCCGATTTCAGCCCGATTTTGCTATTCTTTTCTCCATCTTTTCCCCAACTTGTAGAGGACTTGACTAGGGTTTCGAGGGGTATTGGCCAAGATTTTGGAAGTTCTATAGCTCGACATTGTAAAGTCCATTAGGGAAAGGTTGGCGGGGAGCTTGAGCAGGCGTATCTATACTGCGGATGAAGGAATCTTTGGGACGAGCGAGGTGAGGCGACTCTCTACAAGACCATCGACATGACCATCGGGGGTTTCTTTCTACGGTTCATTTGCTTTTACATTCGATTTCTTTGATTGTATTAAACTCCATGGAGGCTAAACCCCTAGTGGGTACTTGGATGATTGTGAACCCTAGGATGTATTCGTTTCATTGAACTTCTTTATTATGCTTTCAATAAATTGATGTTTTATTGTGAGTTCCAACCTTGATATGCTTGATTGTATGAACATTTCTCCTAGAGTGACACTAGGGTTGAGAGTTCTTGTTGGTAACCTTGTGAGTGGGTGACACACCACTAGCGTTAGATAAAAGCTAGGTTGGAGAGGGTTGAGAGGGTGAGTCGAGGAAGTGCAGGGAGGCGTCCACTTTCCTCTCACGTGATAGATTCTACCTACATTCCTCCCGAGTTCTTTACGGCCATAATGGAGTGAATGGTCTAAGGGATGAACCTCATTTGGGGAGCCTTGTTGCGCGTGCAATGGGTGAAGCGTTAAGAGGATCTTAGTATCTAGGGCTTAATTGTGGCTAGGGACCTTCCATCCGGACCAAAGGGGTAGGTCTATATTTAGGGAAGAGATTTATCACTTGGAATCCTAGAGGCTCATTTACAACTCTATCGCGAGTGCGAGGTGTTGAGATTGTTCGATTTCTCCTCCGGGACATGTATAGAGTTAGGGCATAGTTCGACCTTAGATTTGGGACTATGTATGTAAAGTTTTCCACGACTCACCATTGCATTAATTAGGGAAGCATAATGAGAGTTCTTGCACTTGGAGCGATCATCCTAGGTGAAAGCATTATCAAGAGTACCCCATTCTTTTTCGATTGCCTTACCCTCTTCTTACTTTTGCTCTTTCACTTGTTGTTTTTATTGTTGAGAATTGAATCAATTTCACACCTATCACAATTGATCTTCCACATAGCTAAGAATCAAATTAAGTATTTTTCCTCCCTACTCACTGTGGATTCGGCCCGCTCACCGGGATTATTACTTCGACAAGCCCGTACACTTGCGGGATATAAGCCAGGGGAACTTGTTAAGAAGAATCTGAAAACATGGTAGAATAGAATGAGCAATAGCGGACATTATACGATTATGCGGACCTTGGGATGTTGGGGGACACAGTCAGTATTGTCGTCCACGATTCTGACATTTCGAGAACCTCATATAGCAACACCTAAAATC